>NC_091196.1:26687626-26792626 GCF_040958095.1 Procambarus clarkii
GGGGCGTCTCAACTTGGGCCATCAGCTGTGGGAGTGGGACGTCTCATCTTGGGCCACCAGCTGTGGGAGCGGGGCGTCTCATCTTGGGTCACCAGCTGTGGGAGCGGGGCGTCTCATCTTGGGCCACCAGCTGTGGGAGTGGGACGTCTCATATTGGCCACCAGCTGTGGGAGCGGGGCGTCTCTTCTTGGGCCACCAGCTGTGGGAGCGGGGCGTCTCATCTTGGGCTACCAGCTGTGGGAGCGGGGCGTCTCATCTTGGGCCACCAGCTGTGGGAGCGGGGCGTCTCATCTTGGGCTACCAGCTGTGGGAGTGGGGCGTCTCATCTTTGGCTACCAGCTGTGGGAGCGGGGCGTCTCATCTTGGGCCACCAGCTGTGGGAGCGGGGCGTCTCATCTTGGGCCACCAGCTGTGGGAGCGGGGCGTCTCATCTTGGGCCACCAGCTGTGGGAGCGGGGCGTCTCATCTTGGGCCACCAGCTGTGGGAGCTGGGCGTCTCATCTTGGGCCACCAGCTGTGGGAGTGGGGCGTCTCATCTTGGGCTACCAGCTGTGGGAGCGGGGCGTCTCTTCTTGGGCCACCAGCTGTGGGAGCGGGGCGTCTCATCTTGGGCTACCAGCTGTGGGAGCGGGGCGTCTCATCTTGGGCCACCAGCTGTGGGAGCGGGGCGTCTCATCTTGGGTCACCAGCTGTGGGAGTGTGGCGTCTCATCTTGGGTCACCAGCTGTGGGAGTGGGGCGTCTCATCTTGGGCCACCAGCTGTGGGAGCGGGGCGTCTCATCTTGGGTCACCAGCTGTGGGAGCGGGGCGTCTCATCTTGGGCCACCAGCTGTGGGAGTGGGACGTCTCATATTGGCCACCAGCTGTGGGAGCGGGGCGTCTCTTCTTGGGCCACCAGCTGTGGGAGCGGGGCGTCTCATCTTGGGCTACCAGCTGTGGGAGCGGGGCGTCTCATCTTGGGCCACCAGCTGTGGGAGCGGGGCGTCTCATCTTGGGCTACCAGCTGTGGGAGTGGGGCGTCTCATCTTGGGCTACCAGCTGTGGGAGCGGGGCGTCTCATCTTGGGCCACCAGCTGTGGGAGCGGGGCGTCTCATCTTGGGCCACCAGCTGTGGGAGCGGGGCGTCTCATCTTGGGCCACCAGCTGTGGGAGCGGGGCGTCTCATCTTGGGCCACCAGCTGTGGGAGCGGGGCGTCTCATCTTGGGCCACCAGCTGTGGGAGTGGGGCGTCTCATCTTGGGCTACCAGCTGTGGGAGCGGGGCGTCTCTTCTTGGGCCACCAGCTGTGGGAGCGGGGCGTCTCATCTTGGGTTACCAGCTGTGGGAGCGGGGCGTCTCATCTTGGGCCACCAGCTGTGGGAGCGGGGCGTCTCATCTTGGGTCACCAGCTGTGGGAGTGTGGCGTCTCATCTTGGGTCACCAGCTGTGGGAGTGGGGCGTCTCATCTTGGGTCACCAGCTGTGGGAGTGGGGCGTCTCATCTTGGGTCACCAGCTGTGGGAGTGGGACGTCTCATATTGGCCACCAGCTGTGGGAGCGGGGCGTCTCATCTTGGGCCACCAGCTGTGGGAGCGGGGCGTCTCATCTTGGGCTACCAGCTGTGGGAGTGGGGCGTCTCATCTTGGGCTACCAGCTGTGGGAGCGGGGCGTCTCATCTTGGGTCACCAGCTGTGGGAGCGGGGCGTCTCATCTTGGGCCACCAGCTGTGGGAGCGGGGCGTCTCATCTTGGGCCACCAGCTGTGGGAGCGGGGCGTCTCATCTTGGGCCACCAGCTGTGGGAGCGGGGCGTCTCATCTTGGGCCACCAGCTGTGGGAGCGGGGCGTCTCATCTTGGGCCACCAGCTGTGGGAGCGGGGCGTCTCATCTTGGGCCACCAGCTGTGGGAGCGGGGCGTCTCATCTTGGGCCACCAGCTGTGGGAGCGGGGCGTCTCAACTTGGAGTAATCTTTCTAGCACTGGGCGTTTTAACATTTCGATCTTGTTCCACACCTTGATGGCTTGGTGCTGTAGTTTAATGTTTAGTGGTTGTACGCTCACGCGCCCATGGAGCTCCTGGACTGTCTGATCATATGGTGGACGGTGTTTAGCAGATGTTCTTAGCGCCATATTTTGCACTCCTTAAAGTTTTTGCAAGTTGATTTTCATTTAGGTGTGTAGTGGTACTGGAGGGGTATTCAACATGCGGCCGGACTAGAGCCTTATATAAGTGTAGCAGTATGTTTGTGCTAAGGCTTCGGAATCTCCTCAGCTTTCCTAAGTGCAGGTGGAAGGCAGCGCCACTCAGCGGGAGACACGGAATGTCCCCGTTTGTCCTTGTACCAGACCTTTCCACCCGCCCTCACCCGACGCCCACTCTCCAAATGTTGACCTCGCCTGACACGTGCAAACCTTTCAGTGAACAACAGTTAGTTAGTTTAGTTGATTTATTTTGCACCCCATACCCATCTTGTGGGCGGTAGTGGAAAGGGTTACAGAGGCACATAATGGGCTCAGGGACTGAACCCCACAATTCATTTAGTTGAGTAAGTTACAATCTTGATGAGCTAGTTACAAAATTCTGTACAAGTCGTCACATCAACAATGGGTTCGAGATCGACCACAAGTACAGTTTCTAAATTAAGCAGTCCAACCACTTGGGCTGGACGGTAGAACGACGGTTTCGCTTCATGCAGGTTGGCGTTCCATCCCAGACCGTCCAAGTAGTTGGGCACCATTCCTTCCCCCCGTCCCATCCCAAATCCTTATACTGACCCGTTCCCAGTGCTATATAGTCGTAATGGCTTGGCGCTTTCCCCTGATAATTCATTCATTCATTCTAAATTAAGCAACTGACATATGTGGAGAGCTAGTGTCACAATTGATATGTTTGTCCTGCACACCGCCCCCCATCCAGTGGGCAGCGGTGGATAGGTTACAATCACTTAGTTACTACCTACAGTTAGCAAACTGGGGATATTTAGCCAAGACTTCTGGCAGCAGATAATTTACAACATTTATAATGAAAATATATTAAATATAATATATTTTGAATGAAATATTTACACATCGCTGGAACATTGGTTATAGAATTGTCTCTATATTCACGTATCTTATCGCACTCCATCACGTAGTGACGGAGGGTGTGTGAATAATTTTGTTGACACAGTTTACATTTGGTCAGGTCTACATCAGCAGATAATGAGAATTCCCAGAGATACTTGTAACCGAGTCTAAGCCGAGCAGTAGTAACATCTAGAAGTCTGCTGATTTTATTGGATGATCCATAGATGTGTGGCTCCTCTTGCATGATAGTATGATGATAGATGGAATTACTGGTGTCAATTTCACTTTGCCTCAGATCTACAAGATCTTGTTGAAGTTCTCGGTGTACTGCTGCTCTCAGATTGCTCATTGACAATCCAAGGTTACACTCAACGGCTCCTTTAAAGGCAGATTCTTTGGCTAACTTATCAGCTCTATCATGCATTCGGAGGCCAACATGAGATGGAGACCACATGTAATGGACTCTGTTACCATCCTTAATAATTTTGTTGTATTTGTATCTAAATTCGGACACGAGCATGATACAGTTATGTCTTAAAGAGTTGAGAGCAATTAGGTACAACAGTCATGTACTTTTGTGGTCCACAAAATTTTTCTTTAATATCTTTTTAAGAATTGGTTTTGATGGGAAGCCGTGGCGGCCATCTTTAAATCACTGCTATGTACGTTTCCCTAAATATATATTCCTGGAGTGGTTATGCGGACACCTGCAGCCGCTGAGTGGCACGGACACACATTGTTTTGGTTATGTGTGATTCATTTATCCGTACATAGAGAACGGGTTGGCATTGGGATTCGTTTATCAGAATATAAAGGACGGAGTGGCACTGGGATTCGTTATCCGTACATATCCGTACGTTATCCGCACGATTCCCAGTGCCGGGTGGCACTGGGAATCGATGTTTGATAAAGTATCCGAAAAGTTAAAAACAAAAAAAAGTTTAGAGGTAAAGCTGCATTCACGCCGTTTATGTGAAAAGGGGGTGGGGGTGGGGGGGGGGGGTCTTATGTGAAGTACACATAAAGATTACGTTATGTGGTAGAGGCGACCCCCTCCCCTGGGGGCCACCCCTGGGGGCCACCCCTGGGGGCCACCCCTGGGGGCCACCCCTGGGGCCACCCCTGGGGGCCACCCCCCCCCCCCCCCCTGGGACACCGCCTTGGCCACTACCTGAGCGAATGTGAACATCTGAGAGACATTAGAAATGTGTAGAATAATAAACCCCACATTGTTTGAGTTAGGAAAGTACTGTTTGTCATATAATGATACTGTTCTTAAGAGATTCCCCCATTTTGTACCCGCAAGATTTTAAGGGTTGACAATGTTGATCTTCTTGTTTGAGAAGCTGATCCCTTGAGACAGTTAAGCAAGTCCCAGCTGTGTCTGGGTACAAGTGAGTGGCGCTGCCCAATACTGTCACTATGGCGGTGTGTCCACTCACAGGATGAGTGGCGCTGCCCAATACTGTCACTATGGCGGTGTGTCCACTCACAGGATGAGTGGCGCTGCCCAATACTGTCACTATGGCGGTGTGTCCACTCACAGGATGAATGACGCTGCCCAATACTGTCACTATGGCGGTGTGTCCACTCACAGGATGAGTGACGCTGCCCAATACTGTCACTATGGCGGTGTGTCCACTCACAGGATGAGTGACGCTGCCCAATACTGTCACTATGGCGGTGTGTCCACTCACAGGATGAGTGGCGCTGCCCAATACTGTCACTATGGCGGTGTGTCCCCAGCAAACAATTTTAGGTTGCCACAACATATCTGGAAAGTATTTGAAAGTATTGGAAACGTTTGTTTTATCGTATCAGATACGATATTGTGTGTGGACTTAAATAGGTTTCCAAAACTTATAACCAAGACATATGTATCTAACACTAATTTGAGATGTTGTGGCAACTTTACACTCCTAACATGAGTCATTCATAATCCATTCATATACCAATATGAATCTCTTATGAAAGGTTTGAGCCAATAATCTGAACCCTTTTCACATCTTTGTGTTTAAAGTTAAATTTCTTGAAATTAAATTATATTTTATTATATTATTTTTATTATATTTTATATTATATTATTATTTTCAATTTAAATATTAAAACCAATTTAAGGGTAAAAAAAATCTAATAATTTATATTTCTTTTATTATTTACTAACAATTATAATTATTTACTAACGGAGAGAGGGGAGGCTGTACGGCGGAGAGTGGCGGCTGTGGCGGACAGTGGCGGCGGTGGCGGATAGTGGCGGCGGGCGGACAGTGGCGGCGGGCGGACAGTGGCGGCGGCGGGCGGACAGTGGCGGCGGTGGCGGATAGTGGCGGCGGGCGGACAGTGGCGGCGGCGGGCGGACAGTGGCGGCGGCGGGCGGACAGTGGCGGCGGTGGCGGATAGTGGCGGCGGGCGGACAATGGCGGCGGTGGCGGATAGTGGCGGCTGTGGCGGATAGTGGCGGCGGGCGGACCGTGGCGGCTTTGGCGGCGGTGGTGGACAGTGGCGGCGGGCGGACAGTGGCGGCGGCGGGCGGACAGTGGCGGCGGGCGGACAGTGGCGGCGGTGGCGGACAGTGGCGGCGGGCGGACAGTGGCGGCGGTGGCGGACAGTGGCGGCGGTGGCGGACAGTGGCGGCGGGCGGACAGTGGCGGCGGGCGGACAGTGGCGTCGGGCGGACAGTGGCGGCGGTGGCGGATAGTGGCGGCGGGCGGACAGTGGCGGCGGGCGGACAGTGGCGGCGGTGGCGGATAGTGGCGGCGGGCGGACAGGGCGGCGGCGGGCGGACAGTGGCGGCGGGAGGACAGTGGCGGCGGGCGGACAGTGGCGGCGGGCGGACAGTGGCGGCGGGCGGACAGTGGCGGCGGGCGGACAGTGGCGTCGGGCGGACAGTGGCGGCGGTGGCGGATAGTGGCGGCGGGCGGACAGTGGCGGCGGGCGGACAGTGGCGGATAGTGGCGGCGGGCGGACAGGGCGGCGGCGGGCGGACAGTGGCGGCGGGAGGACAGTGGCGGCGGGCGGACAGTGGCGGCTGTGGCGGATAGTGGCGGCGGGCGGACCGTGGCGGCGGTGGTGGACAGTGGCGACGGGCGGACAGTGGCGGCGGCGGGCGGACAGTGGCGGCGGCGGGCGAACAGTGGCGGCGGCGGGCGGACAGTGGAGGCGGCGGGCGGACAGTGGAGGCGGCGGGCGGACAGTGGAGGCGGCGGGCGGACAGTGGAGGCGGCGGGCGGACAGTGGAGGCGGCGGGCGGACAGTGGCGGCGGCGGGCGGACAGTGGCGGCGGCGGGCGGACAGTGGCGGCGGCGGGCGGACAGTGGCGGCGGCGGGCGGACAGTGGAGGCGGCGGGCGGACAGTGGAGGCGGCGGGCGGACAGTGGAGGCGGCGGGCTGACAGTGGTGGCGGCGGGCGGACAGTGGTGGCGGCGGGCGGACAGTGGTGGCGGCGGGCGGACAGTGGTGGCGGCGGGCGGACAGTGGTGGCGGTGGCGGACAGTGGCGGCGGTGGCGGACAGTGACGGCGGTGGCGGACAATGGCGGCGGTGGCGGACAGTGGCGGCGGTGGCGGACACTGGCGGCTGTGTCTGGCGGGCGGTGGCGGGGTCTGTGATGAGTGGTGGCGGCTGGCGGTGGTGGGTGGTGGCGGCGGTGGTGGTGGGTGGTGGTGGTGGCGGCGGCGGCGGCTGGTGGTGGCGGCGGTGGGTGGTGGTGGTGGCGGCGGCGGCTGGTGGTGGTGGGTGGTGGCGGCGGTGGTGGTGGGTGGTGGTGGCGGCGGCGGCGGGTGGTGGGTGGCGGCGGCGGCTGGTGGTGGTGGGTGGTGGCGGCGGGTGGTGGTGGGTGGTGGCAGCGGGTGGTGGTGGGTGGTGGCGGCTGTGGTGGGTGGTGGCGGGCGGTGGCGGGCGGTGGCGGGCGGCGGCGGCTGTGGTGGGTGGTGACGATCGGCGGTGGGGGGGGGGGGCTGGTGGCGGCTGGCGGTGGCGGCTTGCGGTGGCGACTGTGGCAACGGGCGGTGACTGCTGATAGCGGGCGGTGGTGGCGGCTGGTGGCAGGTGGTGGTGGCGGTGGTGGCGGCTGGTGGTGGCGGCTGGTGGTGGCGGCTGGTGGTGGCGGCTGGTGGTGGTGGCGGTGATGGCGGCTGGTGGTGGTGGCAGCTGGTGGTGGTGGTGGTGGTGGCGGCTGGTGGTGGTGGCAGCTGGTGGCGGTGATGGCGGCTGGTGGTGGTGGTGGTGGTGATGGCGGCTGGTGGCGGGCGGTGGCGGGCGGTGGCGGCTTGTGGCGGCTGGTGGTGGCGGCGGTGGTGGGTGGTGGTGGTGGGTGGTGGTGGTGGTGGTGGGTGGTGGTGCCGGCTGTGGTGGGTGGTGGCGGTGGTGTCGGCGGCGGCTGTGGTGGGTGGTGGCGGCGGCGGCGGTGATGGGTGGTGGCGGCGGCGGTGGTGGTGGGTGGTGGTGGCGGCGGCGGTGATGGGTGGTGGCGGCGGTGGTGGTGGGTGGTGGTGGCGGCGGCGGCTGGTGGTGGTGGGTGGTGGTGGTGGGTGGTGGCGGCGGGTGGCGGTGGTGGGTGGCGGGTGGCGGCTGGTGGTGGGTGGTGGCGGCGGGTGGTGAGTGGCGGTGGTGGGTGGCGGTGGC
This sequence comes from Procambarus clarkii, assembly GCF_040958095.1. NCBI lineage: Eukaryota > Metazoa > Arthropoda > Malacostraca > Decapoda > Cambaridae > Procambarus > Procambarus clarkii. The sequence continues at coordinate 26,695,291 of NC_091196.1, forward strand.
TGGTGGCGGGTGGTGGTGGGTGGCGGTGGCTGGTGGCGGGTGGCGGTGGCTGGTGGCGGGTGGCGGCTGGTGGTGGGTGGTGGCGGCTGGTGGTGGGTGGTGGCGGGTGGCGGGTGGCGGTGGTGGGTGGCGGTGGCGGGTGGCGGCTGGTGGCGGGTGGCGGCTGGTGGTGGGTGATGGCGGGTGGCGGCTGGTGGTGGGTGGTGGCGGGTGGCGGCTGGTGGTGGGTGGTGGCGGGTGGCGGCTGGTGGTGGGTGGCGGCGGGTGGCGGCTGGTGGTGGGTGGCGGCGGGTGGTGGGTGGCGGCTGGTGGTGGGTGGCGGCTGGCGGCTGGTGGTGGGTGGTGGCGGGTGGCGGCTGGTGGTGGGTGGTGGCGGCGGGTGGTGAGTGGCGGTGGTGGGTGGCGGTGACTGGTGGCGGGTGGCGGCTGGTGGTGGGTGGTGGCGGGTGGCGGCGGGTGGCGGCGGGTGGCGGCTGGTGGTGGGTGGTGGCAGGTGGCGGCTGGTGGTGGGTGGCGGCGGGTGGCGGCTGGTGGTGGGTGGCGGCGGGTGGTGGCGGGTGGTGGTGGGTGGTGGTGGGTGGTGGCGGGTGGTGGCGGGTGGTGGCGGGTGGCGGCTGGTGGTGGGCGGCGGGTGGCGGCGGGTGGCGGCTGGTGGCGGCCAGCTGGGACACACCCTTCTCCACTGTCGGTCTGAGTACAACTAACCATATGTCTCTCTCACCAGAACAGTGTTGCCAGCTTGCGCTCTCAAAATGTTTCCTTCAAAGATTGTATATTATCTTTGAACAACAAGTTTGATTATCAAGGAAATAATGCATATATTATTGTCACATTAATACTGTGCAATATCTTATTACATTCCTGCTAAATAATTATAATTTGAAACAGGACAAAAAATCCCACATATATATAAAAACCAACATTAGAGATCACGAGGCCTAGGCCTCGCCTGTGACCACACATCCTGCCTCCCTGGCCTGCTACACTCACACACCTCACACTCTTAACTCTCTCATAATCACTCTCACTCTCTTACTCTGTCACTCTTACTCTGTCACTCTTACTCTCTGTCACTCTTACTCTCTGTCACTCTTACTCTCTGTCACTCTTACTGTCACTCTTACACTCTGTCACTCCTACTCTCTGTCACTCTTACTCTGTCACTCTTACTCTCTGTCACTCTTACTCTCTGTCACTCTTACTCTCTGTCACTCTTACTCTGTCACTCTTACTCTGTCACTCTTACTCTGTCACTCTTACTCTCTGTCACTCTTACTCTCTGTCACTCTTACTCTCTGTCACTCTTACTCTCTGTCACTCTTACTCTGTCACTCTTACTCTCTGTCACTCTTACTCTGTCACTCTTACTCTCTGTCACTCTTACTCTCTGTCACTCTTACTCTGTCACTCTTACACTCTGTCACTCTTACTCTGTCACTCTTACTCTCTGTCACTCTTACTCTCTGTCACTCTTACTCTGTCACTCTTACTCTCTGTCACTCTTACTCTCTGTCACTCTTACTCTGTCACTCTTACTCTGTCACTCTTACTCTCTGTCACTCTTACTCTCTGTCACTCTTACTCTCTGTCACTCTTACTCTCTGTCATTCTTACTCTCTGTCACTCTTACTCTGTCACTCTTACTCTCTGTCACTCTTACTCTCTGTCACTCTTACTCTCTGTCACTCTTACTCTGTCACTCTTACTCTCTGTCACTCTTACTCTCTGTCACTCTTACTCTGTCACTCTTACTCTCTGTCACTCTTACTCTCTGTCACTCTTACTCTCTGTCACTCTTACTCTCTGTCACTCTTACTCTGTCACTCTTACTCTCTGTCACTCTTACTCTCTGTCACTCTTACTCTCTGTCACTCTTACTCTCTGTCACTCTTACTCTGTCATTCTTACTCACTCTCAGTCACCCTTATCCATTCATACTCACTCTCTCACTCTTACTCTCATACTCTTACTCTCAATTACTCTTACTCTCAATCACTCTTACTCCCAATCACTCCTACTCCCAATCACTCCTACTCTCAATCACTCCTACTCTCATTCTTACTCTTACTCTTACTCCCAATCACTCTTACTCTCAATCACTCTTATTCTCATTCTTACTCTCACTCTTACTCTTACTCCCAATCACTCTTACTCCCAATCACTCTTACTCTCAATCACTCTTACTCTCAATCACTCTTACTCTCAATCACTCTTACTCTCATTCTTACTCTTACTCACTCTTACTCTCAATCACTCTTATTCTCATTCTTACTCCTACTCTCACTCTAACTCCTACTCCCAATCACTCTTACTCCCAATCACTCTTACTCTCAATCACTCTTACTCCCAATCACTCTTACTCTCAATCACTCTTACTCTCAATCACTCTTACTCTCAATCACTCTTACTCTCAATCACTCTTACTCTCACTAACTCTCAATCACTCTTACTCTCACTCTAACTCTCAATCACTCTTACTCTCATACTCACCCTTACTCTCAATCACTTTACTCTCACTCTTACTCATTCTGTCACTCTTACTCTCACTCTTACTCACTCTGTCACTCTTACTCACTCTCAGTCACTCTTACTTATACTCACTCTTACTCACACTTACACACTCTCTGGCACTCTCACTCACCTTCATTCACTCTTACTCACTCTTACCCACTCTCGCTCACTCTTACTCACTCTAGTTAATAAGAACACGCCAATATAAGACAACAAAACGTTTTCAGATTCGTTCTCACCACTTTCCAGCAACTTTTAAAATTTATATAAATTATCTTAGGGAATAATACATAAATTATATATTTAAACATGATATTAGTGTTTAGTGGAATGCATAAGGAGTCAAATTGTGTTAAAAAGAGCGATTTTTAGAAAATTTGGAAAACTACTTTTTTCTGTTCATATTATAACTAAATGGATTTTAAAGGTTTCACTCAGCCAATATATATCATTCACAATTTATTAATGAATTTTACAAAAAAACACCATAAATTTTATATTTAAACATGTAAAAACTATTTGTTTTACATTTGGAAGAAAATAATTGTAGAAAAACAAATTATAATTAAACCTTTGTGTTTGGATTTTTTGAGTAAAAGTTTCTCAAAGGCTCTCCTGCACCATTCTCAATGCAAATCATTCCCACACCTATGGGAAGAGATAGGCGAACGTTGTGTAGATGATTTGTGTTTGCTGGGTCCACTCACAGGATGAGTGGCGCTGCCCAATACTGTCACTATGGCGGTGTGTCCACTCACAGGACGAGTGGCGCTGCCCAATAAACTCGCCCCTCGGGGCAAAATTAAAATTCACTTGACTCAGCCTGAAGGTGGGAGTGAGGGGGTGAGGGTGTACCTATCATGCCCCAGTGCCCGGGGTAACAGTCTCCCCCCCCCCCCCCGGGGCATTGAGGCATCCTGTCCTCCTAATAGCTTGTCGCATTTTGACGTCTACACTTAACTAAGGCCAAAAATACGGTCGTACTAGCAAGTAGAAGCGACTCGCGAAACTAACATACTGTCCCGTTTTTTGTTTTGGGTCCTCTGGCAGGTTAGGATAAGGACAGATAATACAAGTTCATGACGCTGGCAAGAGCGGCTTCCCAGGAGTGTGTGAGCCTCGCTGTGTGTACTCTGGGGTGGTAATAATTCAGGGGACAGGAAGCCAGATTGTATTCATACACGTTAGGCTTGTATCGAGGTCCCCCCCTCCCCCCTTCACATGGTCGAATTACTGACCCCGCCCAGGAGTCAGCTGACTAACTCCTAAGTACCTACTCACTGCTAGGGTGAACAGAGGCATCAGGAGAAATGAAATGAATGAGACTGGTCGTCTGCAACCTTGGGTTATGAAGAGTCTATCTTCCAAGACTTGTTAATGGATGTAAAGGAAGTGTTTGTGTAAATGCTTAAGGAAATCTTGGACGCTCTCATAAGGCTTACCTGCTTGATGGGGTTCTGGGAGTTCTTCTACTCTCCCAGCCCGGCCCGGGGCCAGGCTTGACTTGTGAGAGTTTGGTCCACCAGGCTGTTGCTTGGAGCGGCCCGCAGGTACACATACACCCTGGGTCAGGGTAGAGAGGAGGGAGAACTACCAAAACCTTCCAGAAGTGACACACAGTATGGACAATCATTCATATTTGCAAACATTCAAGGTTTAAAATCAAAGTCAAGAAATAAAGTTAAGTTCATAAATGGCCTCCTTTTAGAGTCAAACTCAATATTTGGGGCATTCACGGAAACTCATACGAAAGATTAAATGGATAATGAAATCTGGATTCTAAATTATAATTTTTATAGATGTGATAGAGAAAATAAGTCAAATGGAGGAGTAGGTCTGTATATTAAAGAGGACCTGGTATGCACAGAGCTACTTAACTCAACTAATAAGGCGGTAGAGGTACTTGGAATTAAGGTAGAAAAAATAAACCTAATTATTATTCTAATATATAAACTGCCAGATACAACGGTTGAGGAATTCATAGAGCAGATGCACAAAATAGAGAACATCCTTGATAATCTAGCGAACCCAGCACCAGATATTATCTTCCTTGGAGATTTCAATTTACCGAGTCTAAGATGGAGAACGGTAAACACAAATATCATAGCAGGGAATGACCCGGGAAATAACCAACCACAGGTTAGAGAACTTTTGAGATTCTGTGACAAATTCTCGCTCAATCAACAGATTATAGATCCAACTAGGAACGAAAACACACTAGACTTGTTATTCACAAACAATGATGAACTAATCAGAGACATTACAATCTCTGATACTACATACTCAGATCATAAGCGTATTGAAGTGCGAACTAGCATAAATAACGGTAGTAGGTCTAAGAGACCCAACAAGCGAGAAGGAATATTCAATCAATTCAATTTCAACAATAAGAGGATCGACTGGGAAAAAATAAATGTAGACCTTGCAACCTTTCAATGGGAGACGGTCTTAAGCGACAAAACTCCCACACAGGGAATAGCTCAACTGACAGCTGAAGCTTACAAGGTCTGCTTGAAGCACGTGCCTGTGAGGAGGGGCAGAAAGAGGACCACTCTAGAAAGAGAACGCAGACGACTGTACAGAAGGAAAAAATAACGGAAATGCTTAGGCAGACACGACTACCACAAGCAAGGAAAACAAGCCTAAGCAGGGAGATCGAAGAAATAGAACCAACGTTGAGCGATCATAAGAGGCTGAGGAAATGAAATTGGAACAGAAAGCTATACAAGAGATAAAGAAAAATCCAAAATGTGTTTTTTCACATATGCAAAATCAAAATCAAATACTTCCACCAGTATTGGACCGTTAATTACAACTGAAGATACGTACACAGAGGACAACAAAGAAATTAGTGAAATTCTAAGAAGCCAGTATGAGGCTATGTTTGGCACACCAATAAACAACATGAAAGTTGATGACCCAGACAGCTTCTTTATGAATGACATTCAAGCTGCAGATAATATAACGGATATTACCACAAACTCGGAAGACTTTGAAAGAGAAATTGACAATATGCCCCATGCACTCAGCTCCTGGGCCTGACACCCAGGAATTCAATATTCATAAAGAAATGTAACGTATCAGTAGCGCGGAGCACTCAGCGTAATATGGAGAAAGAGTCTGGATACAGGGCAGATACCAGCAGCACTTAAATCTGCAGATATAGCTCCTTTGCACAAGGGGGGGGGGAATAAAGCTTTGACAAAAAATTATAGGCCAGTTGCACTAACATCACACATAATAAAAGTTTTTGAAAGAGTTATTAGGGATTAAAGTTCTAGTTTTATCGAAAATAATGAGTTACACAACCCAGGACAACATGGATTAAGAGCGGGAAGATCCTGTCTGTCGCAGTTACTCAACCACTATGACAAAATCACAGAAACTCTAGAAGAAAAGCAAAATGCAGATGTAGTATACAAAGACTTTGCAAAGGCATTCGACAAATGTGATCATGGAATGATTGCACACAAAATGAGGTCAATGGGTATAACTGGTAAAGTAGGACGCTGGATACTCAATTTCTTTTCGAACAGAACACAAAGAGTAACAGTCAATCAAATAAAATCAATTCCAAGCGCAGTTAAAAGCTCTGTTCCTCAAGGTACAGTTCTTGCACCACTGCTGTTCCTTATTATCATATCAGATATAGATAAAAATACAAGTCACATCTTCGTGTCATCCTTTGCAGATGACACAAAAATCAGCATGAAAATTACCTCTGCTGAAGACATGGAAAAATTACAAGCAAATATCAACAATGTTTTCGATTGAGCAGCAGAAAATAACATGATGTTTAACAGCGATAAATTCCAGGTACTCAGGTACGGCAAAAATGAGGACCTGAAAAATAATACAGGGTACAAAACACAATCGAATTTGCCCATAATAGGTAAACAGCATGTCAAGGATTTGGGAATAATGATGTCCGACGTCCTAACGTTTAGGGAGCATAACCAAGCAAATATTGCTTCAGTCAGAAAAATGATCGGATGGATTACGAGAACTTTCAAACCCAGGGATCCCATCACGATGGTTGTACTCTTCAAGTCACTGGTGTTGTCCCGTCCTGAGTACTGCTCTGTACTCACTCCCCCCTTTAGAGCAGGAGAGATTGCTGAAATAGAGGGAATACAGAGAACATATACGGTACGCATAGACGCGATAAAGCACCTAAATTATTGGGATCGTCTCAAAGCTCTCCAAATGTACTCACTAGAAAGGAGACGAGAGAGATACCAAATAATATACACATGGAAAATACTGGAAGGCCAGGTCTCAAATCTACACAGTAAAATAACAACGTACTGGAGTGAACGATATGGAAGAAAATGCAGAATAGAACCAGTAAAGAGCAGAGGTGACATAGGCACTATCAGAGAACTCTGTATAAACATCAGAGGTCCGCGGTTGTTCAACACCCTCCCAGCGACTACAAGAAATATTGCCGGAACAACCGTGGACATCTTCAAGAGAAAACTAGACTGTTTTCTAAATGACGTTCCGGACCAACCGGGCTGTGGTGGGTTTGTGGGCCTGCGGGCCGCTCCAAGCAACAGCCTAGTGGACCAAACTCTCACAAGTCAAGGCTGCCTCGGGCCGGGCTTGATGAGTAGAAGAACTCCCAGAACCCCATCAACCACGTAAGGTGTTCTGGTTCTATTAGGCGTTCCGGCTCTATAGGGTGTTCTGGCTCTATAAGTTGTTCCAGTTCTGTAAGGTTTTCTGACTCTATAAGGTGATCTGGCTCTATAAGGTGATCTGGCTCTATAAGGTGATCTGGCTCTATAAGGTGTTCCGGCTCTGTAAGGTGTTCTGGCTCTATAAGGTGTTCCGGCTCTATAAGATGCCCCGGCTCTATAAGGTGTTCTGGCTCCATAAGGTGTTCCGGCTCTATAAGGTGTTCCGGCTCTATAAGGTGCCCCGGCTCTATAAGGTGTCCCGGCTCTATAAGGTCTTCAAGGATCTCACTTACTAATTGCCATTTCTGACAATTAGGGGACAACTAACCCCCAACTAACACCACTGGGCTGTGTTGAGTGTGTCGCTTCATTCCCTGAGCTGAGCTCCTTTAACTCCCTACCCGAGCCTCCATTATGCACGCTTAATCACTTAAAAAGTTGTTAATACCACGGACTCTGCAACAAGGACGGAAACCTATTGCAACACGGACCTCTGCAACACCTACCCTTGAAACACGGACCTCTGCAACACTTAACATTCGTACAAATAGTCCGTAGTGTGTTTGGCCTCAAACTCTTGAAGCGGGTGTTTAAATTAATAACTGCCGACCACCAGTCACACACTGCCTCCACAATCTCAGGACCCAGGAAGGCAAACAATGAGTGGGATGCACTTATAACAATATACATTGTTTATAATAACAAGTGAGTGAGTGCCAGGAGGAGCCACAACACCAGGCCTGGTAGGTGCCAGGAGGTGCCACAACACCAGGCCTGGTGGGTGCCAGGAGGTGCCACAACACCAGGCCTGGTGGGTGCCAGGAGGGTGCGTGCCGTCTCGGGCCGGGACGAGAGCTCTGATAATGGCATCAGGAAGCAGAGGCACTCATTACATGCTGGCTGTAATGCTGGGAATTATCTGCCCCTGTCGATTATTCTCCATTATGGATTATGTATAGTTTTATAGATTATCTGACAGGCTAATTAAGGGGTTGTTATCATGACATCGGCAACTCATATGTTGCGTTATTATTGCAGTTTAGACATGTTTTTATCTCTGTCTTACTCTCTCTCTCTCTCTCTCTCTCTCTCTCTCTCTCTCTCTCTCTCTCTCTCTCTCTCTCTCTCTCTCTCTCTCTCTCTCTCTCTCTCTCTCATTCGTTCAAGGAGACCCCAGGAGACACAGGACAGACTCCTGGAGACGCAAGGACACCTAGAGAGACCCAAGGACACCCAAGGGGACACCCAGGGAGCCTCCAGAACACCCATAGAGACGAAAGGACACCCAGGGAGACCCAATGAAGTAAAGTCAAGTTCATAAATGGCCATCTAATACAATCGAACTCAATATTTGGTGCATTTACAGAAACTCACACAAAAGACCACATGGATAGGGAAATCTGGATCCCAAATTATAATCTATATAGATGTGACAGAGTAATTAGGTCAAGTGGAGGAGTAGGTCTGTATATTTAAGAGGAACTGGCATGCACAGAGCTCCTGAACTCGTCCAATGAGGTGGTAGAGGTACTTGGAATCAAGGTAGAAAATATAAATCTAATTATTATTTTAATATGCAAACCGCCCGATGCAACAGTTGAGGAATTCACTGAGCAGATCCACACAATAGAGAATATCCTTGATAACCTAGCAAACCCAGTACCAGATATTATCTTCCTTGGAGACTTCAATATTTCCAGTTTAAAATGGAAAATAGTAAACAATAACATTATAGCAGGAAGTCAACCTGGAAATAACCAACCAGAGGTCAGAGAACTACTGAGATTCTGTGACAAATTCTCGCTCAGTCAGCAGATTACAGAACCAACTAGGAACGAAAACACGCTGGACCTGATATTCACGAACAATGAGGAGCTAATCAGAGACATTACTGTCTCAGACACTACGTATTCGGACCACAAGCTCTTTGAAGTACAAACTAACATTAATAACGGTAGTAGGCCCAAGAGAAACAACAAGCGAGAAGGGTTTTTCAATAAATTCAACTTTAATAATAAAAGGAGAGACTGGGAGAAAATAAACAGGGAACTTACAAACATTCAATGGGAAAATGTTCTAAGAAATAAAATTCCTACACAAGGAATAGAAAACTGACTTTTGAAGCATATGAAGTCTGTCTGAAACATGTTCCTTTGAGGAAAGCCAGAAAGAGGTCCAATGTAGAAAGAGAACGCAGACGACATTACAAAAGGAGGAAGAAATTAACGGAAATGCTTAAGCAGACACGACTCTCCATACAGAGAAGAAATAATTTAAACAGGGAAATTGAAGAAATCGAACAGAGACTGAAGCATTCTTATCAGACTGAAGACAGACAACTAGAATAGAAAGCAATTCAAGAAATAAAGAAAACCCCTAAATATTTCTTCACATATGCTAAATCAAAGCAAAAACCACTGCCAGTATTGGACCTATTCGTATTAGTGAAGGTTCATACACTGAGGATGACAAAGAAATTAGCGAAATCCTAAAAAAGCAGTATGAGGACATGTTTAGCACTCCAATACACAGTATGAAAATGGAAGATCCGGACAACTTCTTTATACGTGATATCCAAACACCTGTAAATATAACTGATATCAACACAAGCGTAGCAGATTTTGAAAAGAAATTGGCAATATGCCCATGCACTCGGCCCCGCGTCCAGACTCATGGAATTTAATATTTATAAAGAAATGCAAAGTGCCAGTAGCACAGACACTCAGTATAGTGTGGAGGAAGAGCTTGGACACGTGAGAGATACCAGATGCTCTGAAAGCAGCAGACATTGCCCCTCTACACAAAGGAGAGAGCAAAGCATTGACAAAGAATTATAGACCAGTTGCACAAACGTCTCACATAATAAAAGTATTTGAGAGAGTGATCAGGAGTCAGGTCACTAGATTCATGGAAACTAATGATCTCCACAACCCAGGTCAACATGGATTTAGAGCGGGAAGATCATGCCTCTCACAGCCATTACGACAAAATCACTGAGGCATTAAAAGAAAAACAGAATGCAGATGTTGTATACACAGACTTTGCAAAGGCATTCAACAAATGTGACTATGGAGTGATTGCACACAAAATGAGGTCAATGGGTATAACTGGTAAAGTTGGACGCTGGATACTCAATTTCCTGTCGAACAGCTAGAACACAAAGAGTAACAGTCAATAAAATAAAATCGAGTTCAAGCGCAGTTAAAAGTTCTGTACTTGAAGGTACAGTCCTTGCGCCACTGCTGTTCCTTATTCTCATATCAGATATAGACAAAAATACAAGTCACAGCTTCGTGTCATCCGTTGCAGATGATACAAAAATCGGCATGAAAATTACCTCTGCTGAAGACATTGAAAAACTACAAACACATATTAACAAAAGTTTTCTATTGAGCAGCAGAAAATAACATGATGTTTAACAGTGATAAATTTCAGGTACTCAGGTACGGCAAAAATGAGGACATGAAACATAATACAGGGTACAAAACACAATCGAATCTTCCCATAGTAGAAAAACAACATTTCAAGGATTTGGGAATAATGATGTCAGAGGACCTAACGTTTAGGGAACATAACCAAGCAAATATTGCTTCAGTCAGAAAAATGATAGGATGGATTACGAGACCTTCCAATCCATAGATCCCATCACAATGGTTGTACTCTTCATATCATTGTGTTGTCCCGACTCGAGTACTGCTCAGTATTCACTTTCCCTTTCAGAGCAGGAGAGATTGCTGAAATAGAGGAAATACAGAGAACATATACGGCACGCATTGACGAGATAAAACACCTAAATTATTGGGATCGTCTCAAAGTTCTCCAAATGTACTCACTAGAAAGGAGACGAGAGAGATGCCAAATAATATACACATGGAAAATACAGGAAGGTCAGGTCCCAAATCTACACAGTAAAATAACAACGTACTGGAGTGAACGATAAGGAAGAAAATGCAGAAAAGAACCAGTGAAGAGCAGGGGTGCCATAGGCACAATCAGAGAACTCTGTATAAATACCAGAGGTAACAACCCACCTCCCAGCGACTATAACTGTTTCCTAAAAGAAGTTCTGGACCAACCGGGCTGTGGTGGGTATATGGGCCTGCGGGCCGCTCCAAGCAACAGCCTGGTGAACCAAAATCTCGCAAGTTTAGCCTGACTTGTAAGATTTTGACCCAGGGAGACTGGCCTCGGGCAGGGATTGAGGAGTAGACGAACTCCCAGAATCCCATCAAGCATGGACACCCAGGGAGACCTACGGACACCCAGGTAGACTCAAGGACACCCAGGAAGACCCAAGGACACCCAGGGAGACCTACGGACACCCAGGGAGACACCAAGAACTCTCAGCGAGACCCAAGAACACCAAGGTAGACCCACGGACACCGAGGAAAACCCAAGGACACCAACGTAGACCCAAGGACACCCAGGGAGACCCAAGGACACCCAGAGAGACCCAAAAACACCCAGGTAGACCCAAGGACACCCAGGGACCCCTAAGGACACCAAGGTAGACCTAAGGACACTCAGGGAGTCCCAAGGACACATAGGAAGATCTAAGGACACCCAGGAAGACCTAAGGTCACCCAGGGAGACCTAAGGACACCCAGGGAGACCTAAGGACACCCAGGGACACCTAAGGACACCCATGGAGACCCAAGGACACCCAGGGAGACCCAAGGACACCCAGGGAGACCCAAGGACACCCAGAAGGACCCAAGGATTCCCAGGGAGAAACAAGGACAACCAGGTAGACCTAAGGACACCCAGGCAGACCCAAGGACACCCAGGAAGACCCAAGGACTCCCAGGGAGAACCAAGGACACCCAGGTAGACCTAAGGACACCCAGGGAGACCCAAGGACACCAAGGGAGTTCCATGGACACCCAGGTAGACCCAAGGACACCCAGGTAGACCCAAGGACACCCAGGTAGACCTAAGGACACCCAGGGAGACCCAAGGACACCCAGGTAGATCTAAGGACACCCAGGTAGACCCACGGACAGCCAGTTAGACCTAAAGACACCCAGGTAGATCTAAGGACACCCAGGTGGACCCATGGACACCCAAGTAGACCCAAGAACACCAAGTTAGATCCAAGGACACCCATGGAAACCCACGGACACCCATGGAGACCTAAAGACACCCAGGGAGATCTAAGGACACCCAGGGAGACCCAAAAACTCTCAGGTAGACCCAAGGACACCCAGGGAGACCTAAGGACACCCAGGGAGAACCAAGAACACCCAGGAAGACCCAAGGACACCCAGGGAGACCCAAGGACATCCAGGGAGACCTAAGGACACCCAGGGAGAACCAAGGACACCCAGGGACACCCAAGGACACCCAGGGAGAACCAAGGACACCCAGGGAGACCCATGGACACCCAGGGATACCCAAGGACACCCAGGGAGACCCAAGGACACCCAGGGAGACCCAAGGACACCCAGGGAGACCTAAGGACACCCAGGGAGACCCAAGGACACCCAGGGAGACCCAAGGACACCCAGGGAGACCTAAGGACACCCAGGGAGAACTAATGACACCCAAGTAGACCAAGGACACCCAGGTAGACCCAAGGACACTCCGCTAGACTTAAGGACACCCAGGGAGACCTAAGGACACCCAGGGAGACCCAAGGACATCCAGGAAGACCCAAGGATATCCAGGAAGACCCAAGGACACCCAGGGAGACCTAAGGACACCCAGGGAGAACCAAGGACACCCAGGGAGACCCGAGGACATCCAGGGAGACCCAAGGTCTCCCTGGGAGAACCAAGGACACCCAGGAAGACCTAAGGACACCTTGGGACACCCAAGGACACCAAGGGAGTCCCATGGACACCCAGGTAGACCCAAGGACACCCAGGCGGACCCAAGGACTCCCAGGGAGAGCCAAGGACACCCAGGTAGACCTAAGAACACCCAGGTGGACCGAAGGAAACCCAGGAAGACCCTAGGACTCCCAGGGAGAACCAAGGACACCCAGGTAGACCTAAGGACACCCAGGGAGACCCAAGGACACCAAGGGAGTCCCATGGACACCCAGGTAGACCCAAGGACACCCAGTTAGACCCAAGGACACCCAGGTAGACCTAAGGACACCCATGGAGACCCAAGGATACCCAGGTAGATCTAACTACACTCAGGTAGACTCAAGGACAGCCAGTTAGACCTAAAGACACCTAGGTAGATCTAAGGACACCCAGGTGGACCCATGGACACCCAGGTAGGCCCAAGGACACCCAGCTAGATCTAAGGACACCCATGGAGACCCACGGACACCCAGGGAGACCTAAGGACACCCAGGGAGATCTAAGGACACCCAGGGAGACCCAAAAACACTCAAGTAGACCCAAGGACACCCAGGGAGACCTAACGACACCCGGGGAGAACCAAGAACACCCAGGAAGACCCAAGGACACCCAGGGAGACCCAAGGACATCCAGGGAGACGTAAGGACACCCAGGGACACCCAGGGAAACCCAAGGACACCCAGGGAGAACCAATGACACCCAGGGAGACCCAAGGACACCCAGGGAGACGTAAGGACACACAGGGAGATCTAAGGACACCTAGGGAGACCCAAAAACACTCAGGTAGAATCAAGGACACTCAGGGAGACCTAAGGACACTCAGGGAGAACCAAGATCACCCAAGAAGACCCAAGGACACCCGGGGAGACCCAAGGACATCCAGGGAGACCTAAGGACACCCAGGGAGAACCAAGGACACCCAGGGAAACCCAAGGACACCCAGGGAGAACCAAGGACACCCAGGGAGACCCAAGGACACCCAGGGAGACCCAAGGACACCCAAGTAGACCCAAGGACATCCAGGGAGACCTAAGGACACCCAGGGAGAACCACGGCCACCCAGGGAAACCCAAGGACACCCAGGGAGATCCAAGGACACCCAGGGAGACCCAAGGACACACAGGGAGACCCAAGGACACCCAGGTAGACCCAAGGACACCCAGAGAGACCTAAGGACACCCAGGGAGAACCAAGGACACCCAGGGAGACCCAAGGACACCCAGGCAGACCTAAGGACACCCAGGGAGACCCAAGGACACCCAGGGAGAACCATGGACACCCAGGGAGACCCAAGGATACCCAGGACGACCTAAGGACACCCAGGTAGACCCAAGGACATCCAGGGAGACCTAAGGACACCCAGGGAGAACCAAGGACACCCAGGGAAACCCAAGGACACCCAGGGAGAACCAAGGACACCCAGGGAAACCCAAGGACACACAGGGAGACCCAAGGACACCCAGGTAGACCCAAGGACACCCATGGAGACCTAAGGACACACAGGGAGAACCAAGGACACCCAGGAAGACCCAACGACACCCAGGGAGACCCAAGGACACCCAGGCAGACCTAAGGACACCCAGGGAGACCCAAGGACACCCGGGGAGAACCATGGACACCCAGGGAGACCCAAGGACACCCAGGGAGACCTAAGGACACCCAGGGAGACCTAAGGACACCCAGGGAGAACTAATGACACCAAGATAGACCAAGGACACCCAGGTAGACCCAAGGACACTCCGCTAGACTTACGGACACCCAGGGAGACCCAAGGACACCCAGGGAAACCCAAGGACACCCAGGGAGACCTAAGGACACCCAGGGAGAACCAAGTACACCCAGGGAGACCCAAGGACACCCAGGGACACCCAAGGACACCCGGGGAGACCTAAGGACACCCTGGGAAACCCAAGAACACCCAGGGAGACCTAAGGACACCCACGGAGACCCAAGGACACCCAGGGAGACCTAAGGACACCCTGGGAGAACCAAGGACACCCATGAAGACCCAAGGACACCCAGGGAGACCCAGGGACACCCAGGCAGACCTAAGGACACCCAGGGAGACCCAAGGACACCAATGGAGAACCATGGACACCCAGGGAGACCCAAGGATACTCAGGGAGACCTAAGGACACCCAGCAGTGAGACCCAAGGACACCCAGGAAGACCCAAGGACACTCAGTTTGACCTAAGGACACCCAGGGAGACCTAAGGACACCCAGGGAGAACTAATGACACCCAGGTACACCCAAGGACACTTAGAGAGACCCAAGGACACCCAGGTACACCCAAGGGCACTTAGAGAGACCCAAGGACACCCAGGTAGACCTAAGGACACCCAAGAACACCCAAGGACACCCAGGGAGACCCAAGGACACCCACGGAAACCCAAGGACACCCAGAGAGACCCAAAAACACCCCGTTAGACCTAAGGACACCCAAGAACACCCAAGGACACCCAGAGACACCCAAGGACACCCAGGGAGACCCAAAAACACTCAGGTAGACCCAAGGACACCCAGGGAGACCTAAGGACACCCAGGGAGAACCAAGAACACCCAGGAAGACCCAAGGACACCCAGGGAGACCCAAGGACATCCAGGGAGACCTAAGGACACCCAGGGAGACCCAAGGACACCCAGGGAAACCCAAGGACACCCAGGGAAAACCAAGGACGCCCAGGGAGACCCAAGGACACCCAGGGAGACCCAAGGACACCCAGGGAGACCCAAGGACACCCAGGTAGACCCAAGGACATCCAGGGAGACCTAAGGACACCCAGGGAGAACCAAGGACACCCAAGGAGACCCAAGGACACCCAGGGAAACCCAAGGACACCCAGGGAGAACCAAGGACACCCAGGGAGACCCAAGGACACACCGGGAGACCCAAGGACACCCAGGTAGACCCAAGGACACCCAGGGAGACCTAAGGACACCCAGGGAGAACCAAGGACACCCACGAAGACCCAAGGACACCCAGGGAGACCCAGGGACACCCAGGCAGACCTAAGGACACCCAGGGAGACCCAAGGACACCCAGGGAGAACCATGGACACCCAGGGAGACCCAAGGATACTCAGGGAGACCTAAGGACACCCAGCAGTGAGACCCAAGGACACCCAGGAAGACCCAAGGACACCCAGTTTGACCTAAGGACACCCAGGGAGACCTAAGGACACCCAGGGAGAACTAATGACACCCAGGTAGACCAAGGACACCCAGGTAGACCCAAGGACACTCCGCTAGACTTAAGGACACCCAGGGAGACCTAAGGACACCCAGGGAGACCCAAGGACATCCAGGGAGACCCAAGGACACCCAGGGAGACCTAATGACACCCAGGGATAACCAAGTACACCCAGGGTGACCCAAGGACACCCAGGTAGACCCAAGGACACCCAGGGAGACCTAAGGACACCCAGGGAGAACCAAGAACACCCAGGAAGACCCAAGGACACCCAGGGAGACCCAGGGACATCCAGGAAGACCTAAGGACACCCAGGGAGACCCAAGGACACCCAGGGAAACCCAAGGACACCCAGGGAGAACCAAAGACACCCAGGGAGACCCAAGGACACCCAGGGAGACCCAAGGACACCCAGGTAGACCCAAGGACACCCAGGGAGACCTAAGGACACCCAGGGAGAACCAAGGACACCCAGGGAGAACCAAGGACACCCAGGGAAACCCAAGGACACCCAGGGAGAACCAAGGACACCCAGGGAGACCCAAGGACACACAGGGAGACCCAAGGACACCCAGGTAGACCCAAGGACACCCAGGGAGACCTAAGGACACCCAGGGAGAACCAAGGACACCCATGAAGACCCAAGGACACCCAGGAAGACCGTGGGACACCCAAGCAGACCTAAGGACACCCAGGGAGACCCAAGGACACCCAGGGAGAACCATGGACACCCAGGGAGACCCAATGACACCCAGGAAGACCCAAGGACACCCAGTTTGACCTAAGGACACCCAGGGAGATCTAAGGACACCCAGGGAGAACTAATGACACTCAGTTAGACCAAGGACACCCAGGTAGACCCAAGGACACTCCGCTAGACTTAAGGACACCCAGGGAGACTTAAGGACACCCAGGGAGACCCAAGGACATCCAGGGAGACCCAAGGACACCCAGGGAGACCTGAGGACACCCAGGGAGAACCAAGTACACCCAGGGAGACCCAAGGACACCCAGGTAGACTCAAGGACACCCAGGGAGACCTAAGGACACCCAGGGAAACCCAAGAACACCCAGGGAGACCTAAGGACACCCAGGGAGACCTAAGGACACCTAGGGAGAACAAATGACACCCAGGTAGACCAAGGACACCCAGGAATACCCAAGGACACCCAGGTAGACCTAAGGACACCAGAGAACACCCAAGGACACCCAGGGAGACCCAAGGACACCCAGGGAAACCCAAGGACACCCAGAGAGACCCAAAGACACCCCGGTAGACCTAAGGACACCCAAGAACACCCAAGGACACCCAGAGACACCCAAGGACACCCAGGTAGACCCAAGGAAACCTAGGTAGACCTAAGGACACCCAAGGAGACCCAAGAACACCCAGGTAGATCTAAGGACACCCAGGTAGACTTAAGGACAGCCAGTTAGACCTAAAGACACCCAGGTAGGTCTAAGGACACCCAGGTGGACCAATGGACACCCAAGTAGACCCAAGGACACCCAGTTAGATCTAAGGACACCCATGGAGACCCACGAACACCCAGGGAGACCTAAGGACACCCAGAGAGACCCAAGGACACCCAGGGAGACCTAAGGACACCAAGGGAGACCCAAGGACACCCATGCGGACCCAAGGACTCCCAGGTAGACCCAAGGACACCCAGAGAGACCCAACGACACCCAGGTAGACCTAAGGACACCCAAGGACACCCAGGGAGACCCAAGGACACCCAGGGAAACCCAAAGACACCCAGAGAGACCCAAAGACACCCCGGTAGACCTAAGGACACCTAAGAACACCCAAGGACACCCAGAGACACCTAAGGACACCCAGGGAGACCCAAAAACCCTCAGGTAGACCCAAGGACACCCAGGGAGACCTAAGGACACCCAGGAAGAACCAAGAACACCCAGGAAGACCCAAGGACACCCAGGGAGACCCAAGGACATCCAGGGAGACCTAAGGACACCCAGGGAGACCCAAGAACACCCAAGGACACCCAGGGAGACCCAAGGACACCCAGGGAGACCTAAGGACACCCAGGGAGATCTAGAGACACCCAGGGAGACCCAAAAACACTCAGGTAGAATCAAGGACACCCAGGGAGACCTAAGGACACTCAGGGAGAACCAAGATCACCCAAGAAGACCCAAGGACACCCAGGGAGACCCAAGGACATCCGGGGAGACCTAAGGACACCCAGGGAGAACCAAGGACACACAGGGAAACCCAAGGACACCCAGGGAGAACCAAGGACACCCTGGGAGACCCAAGGACACCCAGGGAGACCCTGGGACACCCAGGTAGACCCAAGGACATCCAGGGAGACCTAAAGACACCCAGGGAGAACCAAGGACACCCAGGGAAACCCAAGGACACCCAGGGAGACCCAAGGACACACAGGGAGACCCAAGGACACCCAGGTAGACCCAAGGATACCCAGGGCGACGTAAGGACACCCAGGGAGAACCAAGGACACCCAGGAAGACCCAAGGACACCCAGGGAGACCCAAGGACACCCAGGCAGACCTAAGGACACCCAGGGAGACCCAAGGACACCCAGGGAGAACCATGGACACCCAGGGAGACCCAAGGATACCCAGGGAGACCTAAGGACACCCAGCAGTGAGACCCAAGGACACCCAGGGAGACCCAAGGAAACCCAGGGAGACCTAAGGACACCCAGGGAGACCTAAGGACACCCAGGGAGAACTAATGACACCCAGGTAGACCAAGGAAACAATGTAGACCCAAGGACACTCCGCTAGACTTAAGGACACCCAGGGAGACCTAAGGACACCCAGGGAGACCCAAGGACATCCAGGGAGACCCAAGGACACCCAGGGAGACCTAAGGACACCCAGGGAGAACCAAGGACACCCAGGGAGACCCAAGGACACCCAGGGAGACCTAAGGACACCCAGGGAAACCCAAGAACACCCAGGGAGACCTAAGGACACCCAGGAAGACCTAAGGACACCCAGGAAGACCTAAGGACATCCAGGGAGACCTAAAGACACCCAGGGAGAACCAAGGACACCCAGGGAAACCCAAGGACACCCAGGGAGACCCAAGGACACACAGGGAGACCCAAGGACACCCAGGTAGACCCAAGGACACCCAGGGCGACGTAAGGACACCCAGGGAGAACCAAGGACACCCAGGAAGACCCAAGGACACCCAGGGAGACCCAAGGACACCCAGGCAGACCTAAGGACACCCAGGGAGACCCAAGGACACCCAGGGAGAACCATGGACACCCAGGGAGACCCAAGGATACCCAGGGAGACCTAAGGACACCCAGCAGTGAGACCCAAGGACACCCAGGGAGACCCAAGGACACCCAGGGAGACCTAAGGACACCCAGGGAGACCTAAGGACACCCAGGGAGAACTAATGACAGCCAGTTAGACCAAGGACACCCAGGTAGACCCAAGGACACTCCGCTAGACTTAAGGACACCCAGGGAGACTTAAGGACACCCAGGGAGACCCAAGGACATCCAGGGAGACCCAAGGACACCCAGGGAGACCTAAGGACACCCAGAGAGAACCAAGTACACCCAGGGAGAACCAAGTACACCCAGGGAGACCCAAGGACACCCAGGTAGACTCAAGGACACCCAGGGAGACCTAAGGACACCCAGGGAAACCCAAGAACACCCAGGGAGACCTAAGGACACCCAGGGAGACCTAAGGACACCTAGGGAGAACAAATGACACCCAGGTAGACCAAGGACACCCAGGAATACCCAAGGACACCCAGGTAGACCTAAGGACACCCAAGAACACCCAAGGACACCCAGGGAGACCCAAGGACACCCAGGGAAACCCAAGGACACCCAGAGAGACCCAAAGACACCCCGGTAGACCTAAGGACACCCAAGAACACCCAAGGACACCCAGAGACACCCAAGGACACCCAGGTAGACCCAAGGAAACCCAGGTAGACCTAAGGACACCCAAGGAGACCCAAGGACACCCAGGTAGATCTAAGGACACCCAGGTAGACTTAAGGACAGCCAGTTAGGCCTAAAGACACCCAGGTAGGTCTAAGGACACCCAGGTGGACCAATGGACACCCAAGTAGACCCAAGGACACCCAGTTAGATCTAAGGACACCCATGGAGACCCACGGACACCCAGGGAGACCTAAGGACACCCAGAGAGACCCAAGGACACCCAGGGAGACCTAAGGACACCAAGGGAGACCCAAGGACACCCATGCGGACCCAAGGACTCCCAGGTAGACCCAAGGACACCCAGAGAGACCCAACGACACCCAGGTAGACCTAAGGACACCCAAGGACACCCAGGGAGACCCAAGGACACCCAGGGAAACCCAAAGACACCCAGAGAGACCCAAAGACACCCCGGTAGACCTAAGGACACCTAAGAACACCCAAGGACACCCAGAGACACCTAAGGACACCCTTGGAGACCCAAAAACCCTCAGGTAGACCCAAGGACACCCAGGGAGACCTAAGGACACCCAGGAAGAACCAAGAACACCCAGGAAGACCCAAGGACACCCAGGGAGACCCAAGGACATCCAGGGAGACCTAAGGACACCCAGGGAGACCCAAGGACACCCAAGGACACCCAGCGAGACCCAAGGACACCCAGGGAGACCTAAGGACACCCAGGGAGATCTAGAGACACCCAGGGAGACCCAAAAACACTCAGGTAGAATCAAGGACACCCAGGGAGACCTAAGGACACTCAGGGAGAACCAAGATCACCCAAGAAGACCCAAGGACACCCAGGGAGACCCAAGGAAATCCAGGGAGACCTAAGGACACCCAGGGAGAACCAAGGACACACAGGGAAACCCAAGGACACCCAGGGAGAACCAAGGACACCCTGGGAGACCCAAGGACACCCAGGGAGACCCTGGGACACCCAGGTAGACCCAAGGACATCCAGGGAGACCTAAAGACACCCAGGGAGAACCAAGGACACCCAGGGAAACCCAAGGACACCCAGGGAGACCCAAGGACACACAGGGAGACCCAAGGACACCCAGGTAGACCCAAGGACACCCAGGGCGACGTAAGGACACCCAGGGAGAACCAAGGACACCCAGGAAGACCCAAGGACACCCAGGGAGACCCAAGGACACCCAGGCAGACCTAAGGACACCCAGGGAGACCCAAGGACACCCAGGGAGAACCATGGACACCCAGGGAGACCCAAGGATACCCAGGGAGACCTAAGGACACCCAGCAGTGAGACCCAAGGACACCCAGGGAGACCCAAGGACACCCAGGGAGACCTAAGGACACCCAGGGAGAACTAATGACACCCAGGTAGACCAAGGAAACAATGTAGACCCAAGGACACTCCGCTAGACTTAAGGACACCCAGGGAGACCTAAGGACACCCAGGGAGACCCAAGGACATCCAGGGAGACCCAAGGACACCCAGGGAGACCTAAGGACACCCAGGGAAACCCAAGAACACCCAGGGAGACCTAAGGACACCCAGGAAGACCTAAGGACACCCAGGAAGACCTAAGGACACCCAGGTAGACCCAAGGACACCCAGGTAGACCCAAGGACACTCAGGGAGATCCAAGGACACCCAGGGAGACGCAAAGACACCCAGGGAGACCCAAGGACACCCAGGAAGACCCAAGGACACCCAAGGAGACCCAAGGACAATCCGCTAGTCTTAAGGACACCCAGGTAAACCTAAGGACACCCAGGGATACCCAAGGACACCCAGGGAGACCCAAGAACACCCAGGTAAACCTAAGGACACCCAGGGAGACCTAAGGACACCCAGGGAGACCCAAGGACACCCAGGGAGAACCAAGGACATCCAGGGAGACCTAAGGACACCCAGGGAGAACCAAGGACATCCAAGGAGACCCAAGGACACCCAGGGAGACCCAAGGACACCCAGGGAGACCTAAGGACACTCAGGAAGACCCAAGGACACCCAAGGAGACCCAAGGACACTCCGCTAGTCTTAAGGACACCCAGGTAAACCTAAGGACACCCAGGGATACCCAAGGACACCCAGGGAGACCCAAGAACACCCAGGTAAACCTAAGGACACCCAGGGAGACCTAATGACACCCAGGGAGACCCAAGGACACCCAGGGAGAACCAAGGACATCCAGGGAGACCTAAGGACACCCAGGGAGAACCAAGGACACCCAAGGAGACCCAAGGACACCCAGGGAGACCCAAGGAAACCCAGGGAGACCTAAGGACACCCAGGGAGACCCAAGGACACCCAGAGAGACCAAGGGACACCCAGGGAGACCCAAGGACACCCAGGTAAACCTAAGGACACCCAGGGAGACCCAAGGAAACCCAGGTAGACCTAAGGACACCCAAGGAGACCCAAGAACACCCAGGTAGATCTAAGGACACCCAGGTAGACTTAAGGACAGCCAGTTAGACCTAAAGACACCCAGGTAGGTCTAAGGACACCCAGGTGGACCAATGGACACCCAAGTAGACCCAAGGACACCCAGTTAGATCTAAGGACACCCATGGAGACCCACGAACACCCAGGGAGACCTAAGGACACCCAGAGAGACCCAAGGACACCCAGGGAGACCTAAGGACACCAAGGGAGACCCAAGGACACCCATGCGGACCCAAGGACTCCCAGGTAGACCCAAGGACACCCAGAGAGACCCAACGACACCCAGGTAGACCTAAGGACACCCAAGGACACCCAGGGAGACCCAAGGACACCCAGGGAAACCCAAAGACACCCAGAGAGACCCAAAGACACCCCGGTAGACCTAAGGACACCTAAGAACACCCAAGGACACCCAGAGACACCTAAGGACACCCAGGGAGACCCAAAAACCCTCAGGTAGACCCAAGGACACCCAGGGAGACCTAAGGACACCCAGGAAGAACCAAGAACACCCAGGAAGACCCAAGGACACCCAGGGAGACCCAAGGACATCCAGGGAGACCTAAGGACACCCAGGGAGACCCAAGAACACCCAAGGACACCCAGGGAGACCCAAGGACACCCAGGGAGACCTAAGGACACCCAGGGAGATCTAGAGACACCCAGGGAGACCCAAAAACACTCAGGTAGAATCAAGGACACCCAGGGAGACCTAAGGACACTCAGGGAGAACCAAGATCACCCAAGAAGACCCAAGGACACCCAGGGAGACCCAAGGACATCCGGGGAGACCTAAGGACACCCAGGGAGAACCAAGGACACACAGGGAAACCCAAGGACACCCAGGGAGAACCAAGGACACCCTGGGAGACCCAAGGACACCCAGGGAGACCCTGGGACACCCAGGTAGACCCAAGGACATCCAGGGAGACCTAAAGACACCCAGGGAGAACCAAGGACACCCAGGGAAACCCAAGGACACCCAGGGAGACCCAAGGACACACAGGGAGACCCAAGGACACCCAGGTAGACCCAAGGATACCCAGGGCGACGTAAGGACACCCAGGGAGAACCAAGGACACCCAGGAAGACCCAAGGACACCCAGGGAGACCCAAGGACACCCAGGCAGACCTAAGGACACCCAGGGAGACCCAAGGACACCCAGGGAGAACCATGGACACCCAGGGAGACCCAAGGATACCCAGGGAGACCTAAGGACACCCAGCAGTGAGACCCAAGGACACCCAGGGAGTCCCAAGGAAACCCAGGGAGACCTAAGGACACCCAGGGAGACCTAAGGACACCCAGGGAGAACTAATGACACCCAGGTAGACCAAGGAAACAATGTAGACCCAAGGACACTCCGCTAGACTTAAGGACACCCAGGGAGACCTAAGGACACCCAGGGAGACCCAAGGACATCCAGGGAGACCCAAGGACACCCAGGGAGACCTAAGGACACCCAGGGAGAACCAAGGACACCCAGGGAGACCCAAGGACACCCAGGGAGACCTAAGGACACCCAGGGAAACCCAAGAACACCCAGGGAGACCTAAGGACACCCAGGAAGACCTAAGGACACCCAGGAAGACCTAAGGACATCCAGGGAGACCTAAAGACACCCAGGGAGAACCAAGGACACCCAGGGAAACCCAAGGACACCCAGGGAGACCCAAGGACACACAGGGAGACCCAAGGACACCCAGGTAGACCCAAGGACACCCAGGGCGACGTAAGGACACCCAGGGAGAACCAAGGACACCCAGGAAGACCCAAGGACACCCAGGGAGACCCAAGGACACCCAGGCAGACCTAAGGACACCCAGGGAGACCCAAGGACACCCAGGGAGAACCATGGACACCCAGGGAGACCCAAGGATACCCAGGGAGACCTAAGGACACCCAGCAGTGAGACCCAAGGACACCCAGGGAGACCCAAGGACACCCAGGGAGACCTAAGGACACCCAGGGAGACCTAAGGACACCCAGGGAGAACTAATGACAGCCAGTTAGACCAAGGACACCCAGGTAGACCCAAGGACACTCCGCTAGACTTAAGGACACCCAGGGAGACTTAAGGACACCCAGGGAGACCCAAGGACATCCAGGGAGACCCAAGGACACCCAGGGAGACCTAAGGACACCCAGGGAGAACCAAGTACACCCAGGGAGAACCAAGTACACCCAGGGAGACCCAAGGACACCCAGGTAGACTCAAGGACACCCAGGGAGACCTAAGGACACCCAGGGAAACCCAAGAACACCCAGTGAGACCTAAGGACACCCAGGGAGACCTAAGGACACCTAGGGAGAACAAATGACACCCAGGTAGACCAAGGACACCCAAGAATACCCAAGGACACCCAGGTAGACCTAAGGACACCCAAGAACACCCAAGGACACCCAGGGAGACCCAAGGACACCCAGGGAAACCCAAGGACACCCAGAGAGACCCAAAGACACCCCGGTAGACCTAAGGACACCCAAGAACACCCAAGGACACCCAGAGACACCCAAGGACACCCAGGTAGACCCAAGGAAACCCAGGTAGACCTAAGGACACCCAAGGAGACCCAAGGACACCCAGGTAGATCTAAGGACACCCAGGTAGACTTAAGGACAGCCAGTTAGGCCTAAAGACACCCAGGTAGGTCTAAGGACACCCAGGTGGACCAATGGACACCCAAGTAGACCCAAGGACACCCAGTTAGATCTAAGGACACCCATGGAGACCCACGGACACCCAGGGAGACCTAAGGACACCCAGAGAGACCCAAGGACACCCAGGGAGACCTAAGGACACCAAGGGAGACCCAAGGACACCCATGCGGACCCAAGGACTCCCAGGTAGACCCAAGGACACCCAGAGAGACCCAACGACACCCAGGTAGACCTAAGGACACCCAAGGACACCCAGGGAGACCCAAGGACACCCAGGGAAACCCAAAGACACCCAGAGAGACCCAAAGACACCCCGGTAGACCTAAGGACACCTAAGAACACCCAAGGACACCCAGAGACACCTAAGGACACCCTTGGAGACCCAAAAACCCTCAGGTAGACCCAAGGACACCCAGGGAGACCTAAGGACACCCAGGAAGAACCAAGAACACCCAGGAAGACCCAAGGACACCCAGGGAGACCCAAGGACATCCAGGGAGACCTAAGGACACCCAGGGAGACCCAAGGACACCCAAGGACACCCAGGGAGACCCAAGGACACCCAGGGAGACCTAAGGACACCCAGGGAGATCTAGAGACAGCCAGGGAGACCCAAAAACACTCAGGTAGAATCAAGGACACCCAGGGAGACCTAAGGACACTCAGGGAGAACCAAGATCACCCAAGAAGACCCAAGGACACCCAGGGAGACCCAAGGAAATCCAGGGAGACCTAAGGACACCCAGGGAGAACCAAGGACACACAGGGAAACCCAAGGACACCCAGGGAGAACCAAGGACACCCTGGGAGACCCAAGGACACCCAGGGAGACCCTGGGACACCCAGGTAGACCCAAGGACATCCAGGGAGACCTAAAGACACCCAGGGAGAACCAAGGACACCCAGGGAAACCCAAGGACACCCAGGGAGACCCAAGGACACACAGGGAGACCCAAGGACACCCAGGTAGACCCAAGGACACCCAGGGCGACGTAAGGACACCCAGGGAGAACCAAGGACACCCAGGAAGACCCAAGGACACCCAGGGAGACCCAAGGACACCCAGGCAGACCTAAGGACACCCAGGGAGACCCAAGGACACCCAGGGAGAACCAAGGACACACAGGGAAACCCAAGGACACCCAGGGAGAACCAAGGACACCCTGGGAGACCCAAGGACACCCAGGGAGACCCTGGGACACCCAGGTAGACCCAAGGACATCCAGGGAGACCTAAAGACACCCAGGGAGAACCAAGGACACCCAGGGAAACCCAAGGACACCCAGGGAGACCCAAGGACACACAGGGAGACCCAAGGACACCCAGGTAGACCCAAGGACACCCAGGGCGACGTAAGGACACCCAGGGAGAACCAAGGACACCCAGGAAGACCCAAGGACACCCAGGGAGACCCAAGGACACCCAGGCAGACCTAAGGACACCCAGGGAGACCCAAGGACACCCAGGGAGAACCATGGACACCCAGGGAGACCCAAGGATACCCAGGGAGACCTAAGGACACCCAGCAGTGAGACCCAAGGACACCCAGGGAGACCCAAGGACACCCAGGGAGACCTAAGGACACCCAGGGAGAACTAATGACACCCAGGTAGACCAAGGAAACAATGTAGACCCAAGGACACTCCGCTAGACTTAAGGACACCCAGGGAGACCTAAGGACACCCAGGGAGACCCAAGGACATCCAGGGAGACCCAAGGACACCCAGGGAGACCTAAGGACACCCAGGGAAACCCAAGAACACCCAGGAAGACCTAAGGACACCCAGGTAGACCCAAGGACACCCAGGTAGACCCAAGGACACTCAGGGAGATCCAAGGACACCCAGGGAGACGCAAAGACACCCAGGGAGACCCAAGGACACCCAGGAAGACCCAAGGACACCCAAGGAGACCCAAGGACAATCCGCTAGTCTTAAGGACACCCAGGTAAACCTAAGGACACCCAGGGATACCCAAGGACACCCAGGGAGACCCAAGAACACCCAGGTAAACCTAAGGACACCCAGGGAGACCTAAGGACACCCAGGGAGACCCAAGGACACCCAGGGAGAACCAAGGACATCCAGGGAGACCTAAGGACACCCAGGGAGAACCAAGGACATCCAAGGAGACCCAAGGACACCCAGGGAGACCCAAGGACACCCAGGGAGACCTAAGGACACTCAGGAAGACCCAAGGACACCCAAGGAGACCCAAGGACACTCCGCTAGTCTTAAGGACACCCAGGTAAACCTAAGGACACCCAGGGATACCCAAGGACACCCAGGGAGACCCAAGAACACCCAGGTAAACCTAAGGACACCCAGGGAGACCTAAGGACACCCAGGGAGACCCAAGGACACCCAGGGAGAACCAAGGACATCCAGGGAGACCTAAGGACACCCAGGGAGAACCAAGGACACCCAAGGAGACCCAAGGACACCCAGGGAGACCCAAGGAAACCCAGGGAGACCTAAGGACACCCAGGGAGACCCAAGGACACCCAGAGAGACCAAGGGACACCCAGGGAGACCCAAGGACACCCAGGTAAACCTAAGGACACCCAGGGAGACCCAAGGAAACCCAGGTAGACCTAAGGACACCCAAGGAGACCCAAGAACACCCAGGTAGATCTAAGGACACCCAGGTAGACTTAAGGACAGCCAGTTAGACCTAAAGACACCCAGGTAGGTCTAAGGACACCCAGGTGGACCAATGGACACCCAAGTAGACCCAAGGACACCCAGTTAGATCTAAGGACACCCATGGAGACCCACGAACACCCAGGGAGACCTAAGGACACCCAGAGAGACCCAAGGACACCCAGGGAGACCTAAGGACACCAAGGGAGACCCAAGGACACCCATGCGGACCCAAGGACTCCCAGGTAGACCCAAGGACACCCAGAGAGACCCAACGACACCCAGGTAGACCTAAGGACACCCAAGGACACCCAGGGAGACCCAAGGACACCCAGGGAAACCCAAAGACACCCAAAGAGACCCAAAGACACCCCGGTAGACCTAAGGACACCTAAGAACACCCAAGGACACCCAGAGACACCTAAGGACACCCAGGGAGACCCAAAAACCCTCAGGTAGACCCAAGGACACCCAGGGAGACCTAAGGACACCCAGGAAGAACCAAGAACACCCAGGAAGACCCAAGGACACCCAGGGAGACCCAAGGACATCCAGGGAGACCTAAGGACACCCAGGGAGACCCAAGAACACCCAAGGACACCCAGGGAGACCCAAGGACACCCAGGGAGACCTAAGGACACCCAGGGAGATCTAGAGACACCCAGGGAGACCCAAAAACACTCAGGTAGAATCAAGGACACCCAGGGAGACCTAAGGACACTCAGGGAGAACCAAGATCACCCAAGAAGACCCAAGGACACCCAGGGAGACCCAAGGACATCCGGGGAGACCTAAGGACACCCAGGGAGAACCAAGGACACACAGGGAAACCCAAGGACACCCAGGGAGAACCAAGGACACCCTGGGAGACCCAAGGACACCCAGGGAGACCCTGGGACACCCAGGTAGACCCAAAGACATCCAGGGAGACCTAAAGACACCCAGGGAGAACCAAGGACACCCAGGGAAACCCAAGGACACCCAGGGAGACCCAAGGACACACAGGGAGACCCAAGGACACCCAGGTAGACCCAAGGATACCCAGGGCGACGTAAGGACACCCAGGGAGAACCAAGGACACCCAGGAAGACCCAAGGACACCCAGGGAGACCCAAGGACACCCAGGCAGACCTAAGGACACCCAGGGAGACCCAAGGACACCCAAAGAGAACCATGGACACCCAGGGAGACCCAAGGATACCCAGGGAGACCTAAGGACACCCAGCAGTGAGACCCAAGGACACCCAGGGAGACCCAAGGAAACCCAGGGAGACCTAAGGACACCCAGGGAGACCTAAGGACACCCAGGGAGAACTAATGACACCCAGGTAGACCAAGGAAACAATGTAGACCCAAGGACACTCCGCTAGACTTAAGGACACCCAGGGAGACCTAAGGACACCCAGGGAGACCCAAGGACATCCAGGGAGACCCAAGGACACCCAGGGAGACCTAAGGACACCCAGGGAGAACCAAGGACACCCAGGGAGACCCAAGGACACCCAGGGAGACCTAAGGACACCCAGGGAAACCCAAGAACACCCAGGGAGACCTAAGGACACCCAGGAAGACCTAAGGACACCCAGGAAGACCTAAGGACATCCAGGGAGACCTAAAGACACCCAGGGAGAACCAAGGACACCCAGGGAAACCCAAGGACACCCAGGGAGACCCAAGGAC
The DNA here is from genome assembly GCF_040958095.1 of Procambarus clarkii. Lineage (NCBI taxonomy): Eukaryota > Metazoa > Arthropoda > Malacostraca > Decapoda > Cambaridae > Procambarus > Procambarus clarkii. The sequence goes on from NC_091196.1 coordinate 26,724,863, forward strand.
ACACAGGGAGACCCAAGGACACCCAGGTAGACCCAAGGACACCCAGGGCGACGTAAGGACACCCAGGGAGAACCAAGGACACCCAGGAAGACCCAAGGACACCCAGGGAGACCCAAGGACACCCAGGCAGACCTAAGGACACCCAGGGAGACCCAAGGACACCCAGGGAGAACCATGGACACCCAGGGAGACCCAAGGATACCCAGGGAGACCTAAGGACACCCAGCAGTGAGACCCAAGGACACCCAGGGAGACCCAAGGACACCCAGGGAGACCTAAGGACACCCAGGGAGACCTAAGGACACCCAGGGAGAACTAATGACAGCCAGTTAGACCAAGGACACCCAGGTAGACCCAAGGACACTCCGCTAGACTTAAGGACACCCAGGGAGACTTAAGGACACCCAGGGAGACCCAAGGACATCCAGGGAGACCCAAGGACACCCAGGGAGACCTAAGGACACCCAGGGAGAACCAAGTACACCCAGGGAGAACCAAGTACACCCAGGGAGACCCAAGGACACCCAGGTAGACTCAAGGACACCCAGGGAGACCTAAGGACACCCAGGGAAACCCAAGAACACCCAGGGAGACCTAAGGACACCCAGGGAGACCTAAGGACACCTAGGGAGAACAAATGACACCCAGGTAGACCAAGGACACCCAGGAATACCCAAGGACACCCAGGTAGACCTAAGGACACCCAAGAACACCCAAGGACACCCAGGGAGACCCAAGGACACCCAGGGAAACCCAAGGACACCCAGAGAGACCCAAAGACACCCCGGTAGACCTAAGGACACCCAAGAACACCCAAGGACACCCAGAGACACCCAAGGACACCCAGGTAGACCCAAGGAAACCCAGGTAGACCTAAGGACACCCAAGGAGACCCAAGGACACCCAGGTAGATCTAAGGACACCCAGGTAGACTTAAGGACAGCCAGTTAGGCCTAAAGACACCCAGGTAGGTCTAAGGACACCCAGGTGGACCAATGGACACCCAAGTAGACCCAAGGACACCCAGTTAGATCTAAGGACACCCATGGAGACCCACGGACACCCAGGGAGACCTAAGGACACCCAGAGAGACCCAAGGACACCCAGGGAGACCTAAGGACACCAAGGGAGACCCAAGGACACCCATGCGGACCCAAGGACTCCCAGGTAGACCCAAGGACACCCAGAGAGACCCAACGACACCCAGGTAGACCTAAGGACACCCAAGGACACCCAGGGAGACCCAAGGACACCCAGGGAAACCCAAAGACACCCAGAGAGACCCAAAGACACCCCGGTAGACCTAAGGACACCTAAGAACACCCAAGGACACCCAGAGACACCTAAGGACACCCTTGGAGACCCAAAAACCCTCAGGTAGACCCAAGGACACCCAGGGAGACCTAAGGACACCCAGGAAGAACCAAGAACACCCAGGAAGACCCAAGGACACCCAGGGAGACCCAAGGACATCCAGGGAGACCTAAGGACACCCAGGGAGACCCAAGGACACCCAAGGACACCCAGGGAGACCCAAGGACACCCAGGGAGACCTAAGGACACCCAGGGAGATCTAGAGACACCCAGGGAGACCCAAAAACACTCAGGTAGAATCAAGGACACCCAGGGAGACCTAAGGACACTCAGGGAGAACCAAGATCACCCAAGAAGACCCAAGGACACCCAGGGAGACCCAAGGAAATCCAGGGAGACCTAAGGACACCCAGGGAGAACCAAGGACACACAGGGAAACCCAAGGACACCCAGGGAGAACCAAGGACACCCTGGGAGACCCAAGGACACCCAGGGAGACCCTGGGACACCCAGGTAGACCCAAGGACATCCAGGGAGACCTAAAGACACCCAGGGAGAACCAAGGACACCCAGGGAAACCCAAGGACACCCAGGGAGACCCAAGGACACACAGGGAGACCCAAGGACACCCAGGTAGACCCAAGGACACCCAGGGCGACGTAAGGACACCCAGGGAGAACCAAGGACACCCAGGAAGACCCAAGGACACCCAGGGAGACCCAAGGACACCCAGGCAGACCTAAGGACACCCAGGGAGACCCAAGGACACCCAGGGAGAACCATGGACACCCAGGGAGACCCAAGGATACCCAGGGAGACCTAAGGACACCCAGCAGTGAGACCCAAGGACACCCAGGGAGACCCAAGGACACCCAGGGAGACCTAAGGACACCCAGGGAGAACTAATGACACCCAGGTAGACCAAGGAAACAATGTAGACCCAAGGACACTCCGCTAGACTTAAGGACACCCAGGGAGACCTAAGGACACCCAGGGAGACCCAAGGACATCCAGGGAGACCCAAGGACACCCAGGGAGACCTAAGGACACCCAGGGAAACCCAAGAACACCCAGGGAGACCTAAGGACACCCAGGAAGACCTAAGGACACCCAGGAAGACCTAAGGACACCCAGGTAGACCCAAGGACACCCAGGTAGACCCAAGGACACTCAGGGAGATCCAAGGACACCCAGGGAGACGCAAAGACACCCAGGGAGACCCAAGGACACCCAGGAAGACCCAAGGACACCCAAGGAGACCCAAGGACAATCCGCTAGTCTTAAGGACACCCAGGTAAACCTAAGGACACCCAGGGATACCCAAGGACACCCAGGGAGACCCAAGAACACCCAGGTAAACCTAAGGACACCCAGGGAGACCTAAGGACACCCAGGGAGACCCAAGGACACCCAGGGAGAACCAAGGACATCCAGGGAGACCTAAGGACACCCAGGGAGAACCAAGGACATCCAAGGAGACCCAAGGACACCCAGGGAGACCCAAGGACACCCAGGGAGACCTAAGGACACTCAGGAAGACCCAAGGACACCCAAGGAGACCCAAGGACACTCCGCTAGTCTTAAGGACACCCAGGTAAACCTAAGGACACCCAGGGATACCCAAGGACACCCAGGGAGACCCAAGAACACCCAGGTAAACCTAAGGACACCCAGGGAGACCTAAGGACACCCAGGGAGACCCAAGGACACCCAGGGAGAACCAAGGACATCCAGGGAGACCTAAGGACACCCAGGGAGAACCAAGGACACCCAAGGAGACCCAAGGACACCCAGGGAGACCCAAGGAAACCCAGGGAGACCTAAGGACACCCAGGGAGACCCAAGGACACCCAGAGAGACCAAGGGACACCCAGGGAGACCCAAGGACACCCAGGTAAACCTAAGGACACCCAGGGAGACCCAAGGACACCCAGGGAGACCTAAGGACACCCAGGGAGACCCAAGGACACCCAGGGAGACCCAAGGACACCCAGGGAGACCCAAGGACACCCAGGGAGAACTAAGTACACCCATGGAGACCCAAGGACACCCAGGGAGACCCAAGGACACCCAGGAAGATCCAAGGACACCCAGGGAGGCCCAAGGACACCCAGGGAGACCCAAGGACACCCAGGTAGACCAAGGACACCCAGGGAGAACCAAAGATACCCAGAAAGACCCAAGGACACCCAGGGAAACCCAAAGACACCCAGAAAGACCCAAGGACACCCAGATAGACCCAACAACACCTAAAGAGACCCAAGGACACCCAAGGAGACCCATGGACACCCAGGGAGACCCAAGGACACCCAGGGAGACCCAAGGACACCCATAGAGACCCAAGGACACCCAGAAAGACCCAAGACTGTGGTAACGTCAGCCACTTCAAGATCTAAGATCAAATAAATGACTCGCCTAAAGAATCAAGATTTTCATATTTTACTCTCGGGTGATAAGAGAGCCGTGACCACGGGGCGGGTGGAGGTGGAGGGAGCGCGTGTGAGCCGTGACCACGGGGCGGGTGGAGGTGGAGGGAGCGCGTGTGAGCCGTGACCACGGGGCGGGTGGAGGTGGAGGGAGCGCGTGTGAGCCGTGACCACGGGGCGGGTGGAGGTGGAGGGAGCGTGTGTGCAAGGCGGACTTGAATATGGTGAAAACACTCCTGTCAGCTGCCTTCATTAATGTCATCCTGGCCAGTGGGTAATGGCTAGGATATGGAAGTATGGAGAAGAAAACGGGATAAACATTACGCTTTGGGTTATCTTGAGATGATTTCGGGGCTTTAGTGTCCCCGCGGCCCGGTCCTCGACCAGGCCTCCACCCCCAGGAAGCAGCCCGTGACAGCTGACTAACTCCCAGGTATCTATTTACTGCTAGGTAACAGGGGCATTCAGGGTGAAAGAAACTTTGCCCATTTGTTTCGGCCTCGTGCGGGAATCGAACCCGCGCCACAGAATTACGAGTCCTGCGCTCTATCCACCAGGCTACGAGGCCCTGAGGGAGAGAGAAGCAGTTCATAGCTTCTTGATTTGTTACTTATATTTGAATGTATTCTATATTTTGAGCCTGTTTGTCGTTTATAGAAATGCCTTCTGAACCTCCTCCTCCTTCTCCTGCCCCTTCCAAGAGATTTTCGGCAATGGCTGGAATATTGGTGTGTTTGCCTCGTAGAGAATTTACGGACCGTATTCATATTTCCTCAGAAACCCATACAGTTGGTTTCAGTGTTTCTTAATCATATATTTTATTAAAGAAGGGAATGAGGCCTCTGTGGTCCCAGGCCTCTGTGGTCCCAGGCTCCTGTGGTCCCAGGCCTTTGTGGTCCCAGGCCTCTGTGGTCCCAGGCTCCTGTGGTCCCAGGCCTCTGTGGTCCCAGGCTCCTGTGGTCCCAGGCCTTTGTGGTCCCAGCATCCCCCACAACCCTCCGCCTGTGTGATCTCTATACCTTCAGCCCAGGTCTTAATCCCTTACCATCACCTTCATGACAAATTTTCTATCTCGCTCTTCATTTCCTTAAGATAAACTCCTCCCCTAACTCCTTTCCTATTTCGATGTCTGCCCCAATAACTATTACTAAGTCTATTACGCTATTTCTCCGGAGGTTCCTTGGGTAATTTTTTTTTTTAGTTTTGCCACGAGGGGCGAGTTTATTGGTACAGTTTATCCTGTGAGTGGACACACCGCCATAGTGACAGTATTGGGCAGCGCCACTCATCCTGTGAGTGGACACACCGCCATAGTGACAGTATTGGGCAGCGCCACTCATCCTGTGAGTGGACACACCGCCATAGTGACAGTATTGGGCAGCGCCACTCATCCTGTGAGTGGACACACCGCCATAGTGACAGTATTGGGCAGCGCCACTCATCCTGTGAGTGGACACACCGCCATAGTGACAGTATTGGGCAGCGCCACTCATCCTGTGAGTGGACACACCGCCATAGTGACAGTATTGGGCAGCGCCACTCATCCTGTGAGTGGACACACCGCCATTGTGACAGTATTGGGCAGCGCCACTCATCCTGTGAGTGGACACACCGCCATAGTGACAGTATTGGGCAGCGCCACTCATCCTGTGAGTGGACACACCGCCATAGTGACAGTATTGGGCAGCGCCACTCATCCTGTGAGTGGACACACCGCCATAGTGACAGTATTGGGCAGCGCCACTCATCCTGTGAGTGGACACACCGCCATAGTGACAGTATTGGGCAGCGCCACTCATCCTGTGAGTGGACACACCGCCATAGTGACAGTATTGGGCAGCGCCACTCATCCTGTGAGTGGACACACCGCCATAGTGACAGTATTGGGCAGCGCCACTCATCCTGTGAGTGGACACACCGCCATAGTGACAGTATTGGGCAGCGCCACTCATCCTGTGAGTGGACACACCGCCATAGTGACAGTATTGGGCAGCGCCACTCATCCTGTGAGTGGACACACCGCCATAGCAGCATGTGCAACACTCCCCAATAGGAAGAAAACCCTCTTGGGGTATTATGCATGAGGAATGTCTTCAAGTATTTCCCAAACTCTTCCGCCTTACTTAACATGCCGTCTGAGTCACATACTGTGCCCTCGAGACCATGAAAACATAATTGGACTTACTTGCTGTCCGGTTGGAGAGCAAGTCCGGTTGGAGGTAAGCTGTAGCCACAAGTCCAAGATGGAACCCGTATGGGTAAGAGGAGTGGGTAAAGGGGTGGATAAGGAGTGAATATAAGGGTTAAGGGACAAGCGGGGAGGAGGAGTGCAGGGTGGGTGGTGGAAGGGGGGGTGTAGGGGTGGTGGCGGGGTGCCAGAGGGGGGGAGGGGGGGGCAAGGAACTTATATAAGGAGGTGGAGCATCCTCCCAGCTGACACTACTATGCCACCCGAGGCCACACCCACACGTCCTCCCAAACCCATCCACCACCACACATACACACACGCCGTGGATAACTGACCGTTGTGTATACCTCCTCACTCCCCCATACTTCATACACCGTCTCGCACTCCGGTATAACACCTGTGTATCTCCATTCTTTAGATATATATATGTATATATATATACCCCCCCCCCCCTGTTGAGAATTATATACGCACGGAGTTATCTGGTATAATTATGGATGTGTTTCTCGCCAGGTATATATATTAATGATTGAGTGGGGCGAGGTTGGTGATGAGAGACGCTGTGAATGTCCCCACCACCACCACTACCACCACTACCACCACTACTACCACCACTACCACCCCGCAGATGGCAGGGTGACGACCCTCAGTGAACCATAGACGCGCTCGTCTTCCCCTCAACCACCACCTCCTTTCCCCTCAAATATGTTACGCACGCGGAACAGTGCTGGAAATAGTGAATAAGCTTACAAGCTTACATATATTTATATATATATATATAGCTTCCAGATATCAATGCTAAGAACAGTGCTTAACGGCTCAGTGTTGGTGAAGAATCTAATCAGTGATTTAGAAAGTGTCTTGAAAGTTCAGTGCTGATCTAGTCAGATAACAACAGTGAAGTGAAAAATTAGTAAATAGAAAAGGCCGAAAATAAATATATATATATATACAAGGCTTTGAGGATTACGAAGCCGGGCAGGTGAGAGGACCGTCGGGTGTTCAGCCATGGGTGAGGCTTGCTGACCCCACCCGCAGGTCAGCACACCCACCACACCCACCACAGCTCAGCAACGTCATCCTCCGCTGCACGGTAAGTGCTGACTTCACGTATGTTCACCTACACATTCCTCTATAACACTTCTTCAAATATAAGTTGTATAAGTATTAGTATACAAGTGGGGTTGGTAGGAGACAATAACCACGTCTATATTCGGGGTCCCAAATGGATCCCTAATGTGGGAACCGACCTGTGAGATTTATATTTATTTAATTTATATACTTCGATAGCAATTTGTATAATGATAAGTGGACTGTATTTCTGCAATAATCTCATAATCTCACAAATCGATCCTCTACACATTAGGGGGGTTTATATTTATATGTATGCAGCCAATCAAACTACAGTAACTACATACATTGAAGAGGTTCCTTATCTTATAGTACAGCAGGTTAGTCCACCAGGTATAACTAGAGTGTAGACACCAAATTATCCACTTTGAGGTAGCTTCTATCACCCAGTAACTGGTGCACATAATCTTGCATCCTCGTCTTGACCTGTCAAAAGTGCGCTAGCTGTGAAGCCAGAATCCTATATATGACAAGCTATATCAGAGAAAACACTATACAGTACATGGAACATTAAAGACCTGGCTTAATTACCTTTAGTATGAGGCGATTTCGCGTTCTAACCGGCTAACCCTATATCCTGACATTAATGGCCACTAATGATAGATAATGGGTTTCGGATAGACACTTAACTTGTATTTGTAGACAGCGTGTTGACAATGGTACACCTTTGGGTTCCATAACACTACGTCCAAGTAAATTTAACAGGAGCCGAATTTGCTCCCGTGTGAGCCTCTGGTCTCAATAAACAATGTCTGCCCTCCTCCTCACTCTGACGCCTGGCTTACATTGTCCACATTTCAGAAAGTGATAGAAGGGTCACATTTACTCTACTTTAATATTGATAATTAAGTTAATTTATATAAGATGTTTTTATGATGGTAAAGTCCAAAGACTAATGTATTTAAGAATAATTCCCACCATAATAGGTGGTGAATTATAATAGTATGTGGTGATGATATCCCGTTTTCTATAGACGGTAATTCCACTACAAGTTACGTTTTCTATGGGTAACTTGTTGGTAATACAGTTATTATCTGTATGATTATTAAATGGTGTCGGATTTTCCGACATAATTCCCCAGGGGGCTGCTCACGGGTCGAAGTCCTATTTAGAACAGACGAACACCGATACTCCTCCTTCGAATTATTACATTAATTTGATGTTAGTAGTTAGTAAGCACACATTTGTGCGTCTGTTCGTACAGGACGGATGTCCCGTACTAGAGTTGCAGGGGTTAGAAGTCTAATGCGAATTCATTTCCCTGTTAACTCTTGTAAGGCTAATATTCAAGCCTAATTACATATTATTTAACCCAGAAGACTGAATGTGATCAAATACTACAGTCAAGTATGATTCAGGGACTGCAGTGAGATCAGTGACATTAGATATAACTTGAAGTTTCTTCAGGTAACTGGTCACTGATATATAAACACTGAGGCCCATGGAATACATCTTGATTAAATAATAAATGTATCAAATCAGTCATCAGATTTATTGGGGTTTAATTTAGTTAATTGATTCAGAAGATTGAATAGCTCATCATTAAAGTAAAGTATGGTTCTGAGACTGCAGTGGGTTCAGTGACATTGGTCGCAGTGACTTGTAGCTGTTTTAGGCTACTGTTCACTGATTTGCCACTGAGGCCTCATGAACTCATCTTCAGCTTCAAATGATGATACTAACATCAACCTCTGTTGGTATAGTCAACTGTAATCTCCTTAGTATAATGCTACTGGAGAAATATAATCAGCTGACAAATTTAGATTTCTACTGGTATTGTTTATCTGCAGGCATAGGTCTCCTCAGGCTTGATACTGGGCCTGAGAGTAATTTACCTCCTGCAGAGTTTAACATGGTTATACCCTGATATTTAGTAGGGCTACCGATGAATCGATGGCAATAGTCTGTCCCTACAAGGAGACCGAAGTCAGTGAGGTGATCAGACTTAATATTATCTGCCAATTTTATTCCTCTATTTCTCAGGAATTTGGCTGTTGCTCTCAGACCTTGAACTTGTAGGTCTACTGGTATTTTGTCCACCACAATGGCTTGTACTCGACAGACGTACCTGCCTAAACGTACTGATGGTTGTACCACCTGGTAGACTTGAGGTCCTGCATCTGTTACAAACCCTGAGATGTTGAATGACATCTGGGCTACAGGCCTTAATTGTAGTTCATCTGCCAGCTTTTTAGTGATATATGTTCTCTGGGATCCTTGGTCAAACAACCCACGGGTATGGACCTTGGCCCTCTTATTCAGGATGGTAATTTGGGCAGTAGGCAAAGTCGTATTACCTTTAGACTTTGCCGATTGGACACTGTTTGTTTGTTGCACCTTGCAGTACTGTACTGAGGTGGGAATGCTATCTTCCACCTTGGGGTTTGGAGACGTTGTTTTGGTGTCTCTGCACAATGCTGCATGGTGTTGACCTTTGTTACACCTATTACAGGTGTGTAATTGGGTATCACAGTCGTTGATGTTATGTTTCCTGAGGCACCTCGTGCAATGTTGCAAATCTTTGAGTCGCTCAACACGGGCGTCACTATCAGGAAAATTAGAGCAGTGGTACATTGAATGTTTCTCATTGCAGAACAAACATGTTCCATAGCTTCCAGTACCCTTTGGTGTCACGTTCTTGGATGACACAGTAACTATAGGCTTGGAGGGTCCCACTGCATATACGCCCACACTGCCACTGTTCCACTTTGGTGTTGAATTATATTGTCTAGATTGATTTGGAGTACCTTTGGTACTCTGTGGTTTGCTATTATTGGTTTCTGAGGGTTTACTTGGTGGTTTTAATTTGTCATGTGTTCGTAATTGATGAACTACTGACTTTAAACCTTCAGATATTTCATTCATGGATAAGATGCTTTTATTGTAATGAGCACTTATTTGTCTCAATATGTCCCTAGGTATTTTCTCCTGGACAATTATTTTCAAGACCCACTCAGCCCCGTTTGTATCTGCTGTCAGGCTGAGGGCATTGATCAATGATTCTACCTCCAGCTTGAAGACTTGGAGTGAATCAGCTGAAGCCTCCGGTGGGGGTAAATGCAACAGCTCATGAACTAAATGTGATGTTCTTACTTCTGGATCAGCATAATTATCCTTGAGGAGTTTTACTGCCAGATCATAGCCGTCATTAGTTAATCTCAGATGGGATACTACTGTTTTAGCCTCACCTGATAATTGACCTTGCAAATAAGAGAATTTACTACTCTTTGGTAAAGATTGTTTTGAGTCTACAAGGTCAACGAATTTGTTCCAAAATTCGTCCCAATCTTCCTCATCTTTTCCTGAGAAAGTGGGTAAATTAATTGGAGGGAGTCGAGCTTCTGCTTGACTCGTATTAGATGCAACTGTTGTTGTTGTTGCTGTTGCCTTGTTCTGGGCAATTAATTTGACATAAGGCTGTAACGTGGCCTGAGTGTGATCTTCATAATTCGCAAGATCAACCATAATGTCGTCTATTTCTGTTTCTGATAAATTAGTGTTGGCAAGTTCAGCCACATATGTTGCTATTTGACATTTAATTTGCTCAAATTTACCTGCAGCTGCTTGATAATAGCTTTCCAGGTCAGCATAATCAACTTGAGATTGTTGTGACAAATCTTCACATTTCTTGATCTGTCTTGTTAAGTGGCCTTTAAGACCTGCAAGGGTTCTTTTCATTCTCCCTGCATTATCCATACTGGCTCGTTGGTAAAGCCTTGTGGGACTTGTACTTGGGCTGCTCATAATACTGAACAAGCACTGATGGTAGCCTAGGGTAAATTCTGAACTCACTAGGCAATAATCCTACCTCTACCAGAGGTTAGCACTTAAAATTAATACACATTATATATATATACAATCATACACACTAATGATTTGAGTGATAAACCAGTGTCACTGGAAGTACCTTTAGGTTAGCTCTTCTATATCACCCTAGGATGGTAGAGACACTAATTAATCACTCAAAGGTGTAATGATCATAAGTAAATTATTATATATACACAACTCAACTCGAGTTGATAAAAATTACACCCAAAATAGGGTCTGGACCATTCATTAATGGTGTTAGGTTATTCAATATAGTACAACTGACTATGGTAATAATGGGACAAGGATGAACGATAATAGTTCAACTAGTCAATGGTTAATATCCTACCCTGTTGTGGGTTGGCAATTAGTAAATATTATACTGTGATCACTAGTGCAATATATATTAAATGATTCTCTATTTTGGAGAAATAATATACACAATTATTGATAATAGCCTCTTAATTGCCTCTATGAAACTTCTTATATTATCTAGAAGTATTAAATGTTATTAGTGACCTCGCGAAATAAACTCCACAAAATTCGTGGATAATCTCTCGCGAAATGTAACACCACGAAATCCGTGAACAATCTCGCGAAGACACAGTTACTAATTTGACTGGTTTCTATATTAGCGCTGTCATTTCACGAAATAACACGCCACCAAATATCTGTGGGTGTGCATGAAACCGCTGATGAGGCAGATCTGAACTGAGCGGGGCTCGTGAACTCGCACGAGGCAACGCCGCCGTCATGACTGCTGGCTTTGTTTAAATCACACTGCACTAGATATTTAATGAATCCACTGGTTTGGTTAACTGGTTCATCCGGTACTAAGATGACCAAATGTGGGTTCAAAGGATCAAATAATCCGTCATCCGGTTCGAAGATGACCAAATAATGTGGGAACCGACCTGTGAGATTTATATTTATTTAATTTATATACTTCGATAGCAATTTGTATAATGATAAGTGGACTGTATTTCTGCAATAATCTCATAATCTCACAAATCGATCCTCTACACATTAGGGGGGTTTATATTTATATGTATGCAGCCAATCAAACTACAGTAACTACATACATTGAAGAGGTTCCTTATCTTATAGTACAGCAGGTTAGTCCACCAGGTATAACTAGAGTGTAGACACCAAATTATCCACTTTGAGGTAGCTTCTATCACCCAGTAACTGGTGCACATAATCTTGCATCCTCGTCTTGACCTGTCAAAAGTGCGCTAGCTGTGAAGCCAGAATCCTATATATGACAAGCTATATCAGAGAAAACACTATACAGTACATGGAACATTAAAGACCTGGCTTAATTACCTTTAGTATGAGGCGATTTCGCGTTCTAACCGGCTAACCCTATATCCTGACATTAATGGCCACTAATGATAGATAATGGGTTTCGGATAGACACTTAACTTGTATTTGTAGACAGCGTGTTGACAATGGTACACCTTTGGGTTCCATAACACTACGTCCAAGTAAATTTAACAGGAGCCGAATTTGCTCCCGTGTGAGCCTCTGGTCTCAATAAACAATGTCTGCCCTCCTCCTCACTCTGACGCCTGGCTTACATTGTCCACATTTCAGAAAGTGATAGAAGGGTCACATTTACTCTACTTTAATATTGATAATTAAGTTAATTTATATAAGATGTTTTTATGATGGTAAAGTCCAAAGACTAATGTATTTAAGAATAATTCCCACCATAATAGGTGGTGAATTATAATAGTATGTGGTGATGATATCCCGTTTTCTATAGACGGTAATTCCACTACAAGTTACGTTTTCTATGGGTAACTTGTTGGTAATACAGTTATTATCTGTATGATTATTAAATGGTGTCGGATTTTCCGACACCTAAAATGTAAATTATTCTCTTCTGACTAACTTTTCGGCTAATGGTTTCCATACATATTTGTCCATGCTTGAATGGTTTCCAAGCCAATATGCAACTGAAAACTCCACACCCCAGAATACATATCTATCTATGTATATATACTGAATTTATTAGTCAATATGAACAAAAAACGATTTTTACAGCAAAGAACATAATCAATGATTTTAGCGCGATTTTTTTCGATATTTCTTCAATTGGGTAGGAAATTTAAGAATTAACTCTCCAAAAGTTAATTTTAAAATTACACCAATTGTAAAGTTAATTTTACAATTAAATTTACAATTGATCAGATGTTTCGTTCCAGCTCTCAACATCTTTGGAGGAGAAGTCGTGGTCATATTTAATGTCTTTCAACTTTGTCTAATATTCTATTGTTGTTGTTGTTGTTGTTGTAGCCGTCTATTATGTGTGTGTGGGTCCAGCCCGGCAAGGCTGGACTCATCCTGGTGTTTTTGAATTGTCTTAAAATTTTATCATAGACTCAACCCGTTCTTCTGATTTTATTTTGCATACTAAAAACTACACACACACACTCTATATATATATATATATATATATATATATATATATATATATATATATATATATATATATATATATATATATATATATTCTTAGCATCAGGGCTTAATTGAAATAGGAGTTCTCCAAAACTCATTTTCGTACTTTTAAGGTGAAGAAAAGAAGTGATTTACTATAGAGTGTATTACACTTATTTGTATAATTTGCACGACGTTTCGAACCTCCATGGTTCATTCTCAAGTGAACAGATCTTACAATACTAGTTGATTTTATACCCGCATTAGGTCAGGTGATAACACAATGAAGGTGAAAACATGGGGGGATACATAAGGGATAAACATAGGGGCTGCAGAAGGCTTATTGGCCCATACGAGGCATCTCCTATCTAAACACAAAGATTAATCCAGTGTAATTGGCCTGTTATGTTGGACATTGTCTTCTGTGTTGGCATCGATATGTTCTTGTCTTGTCCTTACTCTCAAGAGAGTAACTTGAGTAACTTACTTGAGAGTAAGGACAAGACAAGAACATATCGATGCCAACACAGAAGACAATGTCCAACATAACAGGCCAATTACACTGGATTAATCTTTGTGTTTAGATAGGAGATGCCTCGTATGGGCCAATAAGCCTTCTGCAGCCCCTATGTTTATCCCTTATGTATCCCCCCATGTTTTCACCTTCATTGTGTTATCACCTGACCTAATGCGGGTATAAAATCAACTAGTATTGTAAGATCTGTTCACTTGAGAATGAACCATGGAGGTTCGAAACGTCGTGCAAATTATACAAATAAGTGTAATACACTCTATAGTAAATCACTTCTTTTCTTCACCTTAAAAGTACGAAAATGAGTTTTGGAGAACTCCTATTTCAATTAAGCCCTGATGCTAAGAAAATAGTTAGAGGGATAGAAGCCCTAAACCAGAAAATAATAAATACAGAATATGCGGTCATATTCAATGAAACATGTTTGAAAGAAAACCTGCTGCCAGTATACACCAATATATATATATATATATATATATATATATATATATATATATATATATATATATATATATACATATATATATATATATATATATATATATATATATATATATATATATATATATGCATCACCCTCTCTGCCGGCACGGCAGGAGCCGCAGCGACACACAGAGAAAAACAAAAGTCAGTCAAGTACAGGCAATTAGATCAAAGATACAACTTCGTTCCAATAGGGTCTGAGACCCTAGGCCCATGGGGTGAGAGTGCAAGAAGGTTTCTTAAGGATCTTGGTTCCAAGCTCATTGACACCACAAGAGACCCTAGAGCAGCAAGTTTTCTCTTTCAGCGCCTCAGTGTCGCGATCCAGGGGCGGAAATGCCCGCTGCATCCTCGGTTCCTGCCCGGCGTCGGAGGAGTTCGAGGAAATCTACAGCCTCTAGGAAGCGAACTTTTTCTTGTGTCCTCTTAATGTTCATTTTTTGTATAAAATCAGATATGTAACTGTATAACCTTGCATAATAAAGTGTACATCATAAAAAAAAAGGGGGTGGTAGGAGAAGTGAACACTCTTTCGTATTCAGAGTTAAATGTCAAGTTTTTCCCTGAGTGCTCTGTGTTCCCTTCTCTGAGGCTGTGGGTCCCTATAATTGCACCAGTGGTGGTACCCCCCTATATATATATATATATATATATATATATATATATATATATATATATATATATATATATATATATATATATATATATATATATATATATAATATGAATGGTGTGTGTTGGTAGGAAGTGTGCCCGCCCATGGCAGATGGTGGGTCGTACAGCACGAAATTAGGGTTCACAATCACACACAACTCTGGAGACGAAAGTCGTATTTTTCCTAAATAGAAGTTCACGAATAGAGATCACTTCACTCTGACCTACGACCTAACCAGTCGAGTGCTTTTCGTCCAATCTCCCTCACTAGTTGTCTCTGTAAGTGTCTTGAGAGGATGATTCTCAACCGTTTCCTTTACAGAATTAATAACATGTTGTCTCCCCAGATATATGGCTTTACGCATGGAAAGAGTGTACATCACTGTATTACCACATTCGTCACCCTGCATACTGATAGATCATATACCACTTTCCTATATCTTAAGTCAGCCTTTGACATTGATAACCCACACGTCATTCTGAGGGAACTTGCTAAAATGAATGTTGGAGGATGGCTTCTACGGTAGATAAGAGGCTATCTATCCAACAGGAAGTCATCTGTACTGTTCCAAGGGTATAGGAGTGTAACGAGAGATTTTGAAATTGGCACTTGGGAGGTGTCCTCAGTCCTACTCCGTTCAATGTGTTAACCAATGCACTTTTAAACTCAGTAACAAGGAGTAACTATTTCATGAGTAAGTGATCGTATCACTGAAATTAATGCTTTAATTAGTATCAAGATGCTTAGGCTAACCCATCCTAATCCCTGCAATAAAGCCCTCCAAGCCTTCTTCATTGACGGTCAGCATCCCTCCAAATGGATTACCAAAACTGCCACTGTGCTTAGAATGTATAACTTTCATCACCTATACCAAGAGAGACAACAATAGCACTTTCCTGCCCCCATGGAAGATCACTCCTTTCCAAATTACTGTCCCCCCTTTCCCACCCAAGAAGCTGATTAAAGAACAAGCCTTGCTTCGACAAGAAGCAACGTACAATGCCTTAAGCCAAATTGATGCTTTAGTCAGAGAGATTATTTACCCTTTCCCAGATTATTTACACTGATGGATCCTTGCACCAGTCCCATGGTGCAGCTGGAAGTGCAGTTGTGACAGGGAGAGATGAGATGGTTCCTTCTCCCATGAGTGTCGAGCGCGTCTAAGTAACTGGGCCTCCACTCTTCAAACAGAATTGGTTGCCATAATCCTTGCACTCGAGGGCGTATATGAATCCAAAGTTGACACGCTAATTGTAAGTGACACCTTGTCATCCTTGACTGCCCTCAGCTCCCCAAGGCATAACTGTGACGTGCTTATCTCTGAAGCTAGACACAGATATAATGATATAATGATGGAGTCAGAATTTGTCTTCTGTGGATTCCTTCCCATATTGGTCTCCGAATGCATGATAGAACTGATGAGTTGGCCAAGACTTTTGCTCGTAAAGAAGGAATTGATTACCAACTTGGACAGCCTTTGAGCAGCCTGAGGGCAGCAATATCCCAGGAACATCAACTAAATTTCGGAGACTTGAGGCAAAATGAAATTCACACCAGTTACTCCATCTATCATCATTCAGGAAGAACCGCACGTCTATGGGTCATCCAATAATGTTAGCAGACTTCTAGATGTTACCACTGCTAGGCTTAGGCTCGGCTACAAGTACCTCTGGGAGTTTGTATCATCTGCTGATGTTTATTTGACGGAATGTAAACTCTGTCAGCAGAACTATTCGTATACTTTGTGTCATTATATAATGGAATGTGAAAAAATCGGGGAATTTAGAGATAATACCATCAATGGTTTCCAAGAAATGTCTAAGTACTTCATTCATAATAATGTGCTGCCCGAAATCTTAGCAAAGTATCAAAAATTTGCTTACTGTAGGTAATGCATGCACATGAGTGTAAAGCTGCCGCCCAGTTGGGTGGGTGTGGAGCACATGACTGTAAATCTGCCGCCCAGTTGGGTGGGTGTGCAGCAAGACTAGTAACTGAGTGACTCACCATAGATGTAAAGTGCCTTGTATAGTGACAGTTGTGCGCCTCTTGTTGAATCATTTGAGATACAAAAGATTATTAATTTGTGTAGGTGATTAAATATGTATGTGTATGTATATGTATATATGTGTGTGTGTAAATCCCGAAAGTTAACACGTGATGAAAAATGTGACAGTGTCAGACCACGGAGGAGGAATTGAAACAGGAATTTCCTTAAGTATTTTCGTATTTAATAATAACCCTTCTGAAGATGTATTATTAAATACGAAAGTACTTAAGGAAATTCCTGTTTCAATTCTTCCTCCGTGGTTTGACATTGTCATATGTGTGTATATATATATATATATATATATATATATATATATATATATATATATATATATATATATATATATATATATGTACATGTATGTATGAGAATGTGTACATGTATATATAACATTAATAATTGTGTAACTAGCGTCAAAAGATTGTTATTTACTTAGCTAAACGAACTAGAGGGTTCAGTTCCTGAACCGATTATGTGCCTCTGTAACCCTTTACACCACCGCCCACGGGATGGGTATGGGGTGCATAATAAAGAAAGAAATTGAGTCTGACCTACGCTAGTTGAGCGCACGCTGCTGCACCAGGGATGATCACTGGTCAAACCCCAGGGATGTTTTGGTGTTGATTTAGGGGCGATGACGCTCTAGGGATCGGATGCACCCCGGGGTACCCTTAAAGGGTAAACCACAAAGCCCGATGGTTAAATTTACGTTGCCTGTTGGCGTAAACGAATGCGCATCGCTGCGAATAAACACACAGATAGGCATATGATTGGGCCCCCCAGGAGTCCCTCGGGGAGACAAGCACCGGCCCCAACCCACTCCACACAGAGATCACTGGGTAGCAAAGCAAACTTTTGGCCCCCTTCTGCAACGCAAAAAGTCTTCCAGTGCCCTCCGACAGAGCAGAGGCCTGCCGCCCACCACGGCTGAGGGCACGCTGGGAGCCCACCAAGACCCGCCAACATCTGGCACCTCTCGGCCAAGCCGACGGCGGACACCGTCTCCCTGCCCGAAGAACCAGCCAGTAATGTCCAGAATCTATTAACTATCATGTGACCCCGGGCGATGAGTGCGCCAGGGGTTGTGACAATCGGGACCGTTGAATACGTATGCCAGACGGCGGCAGTATCAAGACCGTTCATGTAATCGTAATGTAATGAATTTATTCAGTATATATGTCAGGGAGGCACCGGGGCAGTCTGGTGCGCCCCGGCAACCTAATATCGGAAAAAGGCGGAGCGGGATGTAATCCCTACGGCATCTTCAGGCCACGAAGATGACAAATGAAGCCCAGAGTGCGACGAAGGCTTCCGTACCTGGCATCGTTGTCTCTCGACTTTGCCCAGGAGAGCGGGAACAGTGATGTGGGGGAACATGCAGTGTACGGACGGCACTCTGAAGCCTGACACGGGCGCCATTGACCCGAGGACTGTGGAGCAGATGGTGTTGAGCAGTATGAGAAAAAGATGATGGCTCTATTACATATATTGTTGTTCTTGTTGGTGATTTAGGGGCGACGACGATCGTGGGATCGGATGCGCCCCGGCGTACCCTTGAAGGGTTAAGCGCGAAGCTTGGAAAGGGTGAATCGCCAAGCTGAATCGCGAAACAAGTGACGGCAATCACTGGAAACTAATACGTCATGCGGCAAAGAAACCCAGACAGGCAGATGACTGGGGAGCCCCAGGAATCTCTCAGGGTGACAAGCACCGGCCCCGTCCCACACAGAGAACACCAGGTAGCAAAACCAAAAACTCGGCCCCCAACTAAAACGCAAAAGTCATCCAGTGTCCTCCAGCATTGCAAAAGCCAGCCGGACACCACGGCTGAGGGCACACCAGGAACCCACCAAGACCTGCCATCCCCCGGCACCTCTCGGCCAAGCCGGCCCCCGAACACCGTCACTCCGCCGGGAGAACCAGCCTGAACACGTTAAGAAAAATCTATCAACAATCCCGTGACCCAAGGCACCAGGCGTCGTACAACCGGACCGTTGAATAAGGATGCCGAACGGCAGTAGCAAAGTCAAAACGCGATAACAGAACGTGATCCGGCGACTCCCAGGCGGAGGTGGTGTCCAAACGTCCGCTCGTCGTCAAGGTTGAACCAGGAGTCCCTGTACTACATACTCAAGGGGCGACCTCAAGCGCTTAATACTTCGTGTAATTACAAGACGCTCAGCGTAAGTGTACACTGGCCACCACAGAAAACGTGAGTGCATTAATATAAACGTAAACTTGTATATTATGTAGGTGGAACAACACTAAACAAGGGGGAAACATACATATGGATGAAAGGGTACAACAACGGAAGTATTATTATAGGGCTAAAATTAATAGCAAAACAGAACACGAAACAAAGGATAAATATTGGATAGCCTTGAATTTAGAAAAAAATCAGCTAAAATAATGAAATTGGAACAATAGTCTAGCCCGGGTGCTGTTTTCTCAATAGCCCGGGTGCTGTTTTCTCTCTCTCTCTCTCTCTCTCTCTCTCTCTCTCTCTCTCTCTCTCTCTCTCTCTCTCTCTCTCTCTCTCTCTCTCTCTCTCTCTCTCTCTCTCTCTCTCTCTCTCTTCTCTCTCTCTCTCTCTCTCTCTCTTTTCTCCTCTCTCTCTCTCTCTCTCTCTCTCTCTCTCTTTTCTCCTCTCTCTCTCTAATTTAACTTTATCTGTGTTACAGGCTAATGTGGCTGCAATGTCTGTCTCATTATGATGGGTTATATTTAGTGTGAAGGTATCCATAGAGAGGAGATTCGAGACCCTTTACTCTGTGCAGCGATTAGGTCATTTATGATTGGTAGTATGAGGTTCTTGCTGTCGATCTTCCAGGAGAAGTTTTCGATTGCTTTAAGAGCAGACTTTGAATCACAAAATATTATTCATCCTCCAAAATTTTGCAATATTGCACTGGCAAATTTTTGGTGTAATAGGAAGATATCTTCAAGAACATGAGAGTGAATAAAGTAATTGCAAAGCTCCAGGTACCTCATGCCAACTGGTCTGAAAGGTCTAATAACTGGGCATTCAGTGATGTAGTGCGGGAGATCGTGCCGTAGTTCCTGCTCACAGAGTTTGCAACTGGAGTGCTCAGGATTGGGAGATCCGTCACCTGCAGCCACCTGCCACAGGTAACGGTAACCCAACCTGATCCTTGCAACCACTGTGTCGCACAGTCTAGTGGACGTTTTGTGCTGTCCATAGATGTAGGTTTCAGATCTGAACAAATCATAGCTTTTTATACTAGTACTTTCAGGTCGTTGGGAGTCAGTAAGCTCTTTCCTATCAGATCTAAATGTTTGGACCAATACAGTTTTGACAGCAGAGATGGGGATACCTAGATCTAATTCAACTTCAAACTTGTTACACGCTAATTTGGCTGCAATGTCTGTCTTATTATGATGGGTTATATTTATGTGTGAAGGTATCCATACAAAGGAGATTCGAGACCCTTTACTCTGTGCATCAATTAGGTCATTTATAATTGGTAGTATGAGGTTCTTGCTGTCGATCTTCCAAGAGAAGTTTTCGATTGCTTGAAGAGCAGACTTTGAATCGCAGAATATTATTCCTCCTCCAATGTTTTTTAATGTGCTGGTTGCTAAATGTAATGCTGCTAGTTCTGCTTGTGTGGAGGTCAGCCAGTTGTTTAACCTGACACTGACAGTCTTTGTGCAAATATTATTTCTATAAAACCTACATGCTGCTGCAGTCCGTCCAGTAGAAGACTGGACTGAGCCGTCGGTGTAGGCACAGTGCTCGTGAGATCTTAGACTCTCGATGGAGGAGGCAATTGTTTCAAGAGTGACAGCTTTGAGTAGAGCAAGATTCTCATTATCTTTCTTGGTGACAGGTGTGTATGATATTTGAATGGTGGGGTACAGATAAAGAGGAATATCAGAGACAGGTAGATTGCACTTAAAAGGAATGTTAAGTTTAATGAGATTGTAAGCATTGTTTCTCAGCCAATTATCATAAAAGGAGTGAGTTGGTATGTCGGCACCAGTCAAAAGGGTGTTAACAGCACTAAATAATTTGTCTCTGAGCAATGCAGGAGATGTAGTATATCTCATGACTTTAAGGCAAAAGGTAGTGTTAACTTGCATTATTCTCTCTAGTATGGTTGGAAGCTTCAGTTCTTCCCTCATGTTGATGATTCTTGTGCATCTTGGGGCACCAAGAATTATCCTCATGGCCTCATTCTGTACTACTTCAAGTTTGTCCAACACAGAGGAGGGGAAATTAATTAAGTGCAGAGCATTATAATCAACGAGAGATCTAACAAACATCATATAGAATAGTCTAGCATATTTAATATTGATACCAATATTCTTACCAGTAAGTGTTCTCAATGGTTTTAGTCTTTCTTTTAACCTACGGTGTAGATCATTTACAATGTCACTGTTAATACCAACTCCAAGGTATTTGTGCTGCCCACACGTTTCAATGTTCTGGTTGTTGACCTTGAAAGCTATAGGGACATGAGTTTTCTCTTGGGGATGGAGAACTCTGGATTTAGTTATAGAGATAACAAGACCGCATTTAAGTGAAGAAATCCACGGACACAGTCAGCCACCTTTCACTAATTACGTTGGATTGCTTGCCAGTGCTTGAGTCGACCTAATATGACCGCCCCTGACTAACCTATGTTCCCCGCGCGCCTCAGACT
The DNA here is from genome assembly GCF_040958095.1 of Procambarus clarkii. Taxonomy (NCBI): domain Eukaryota; kingdom Metazoa; phylum Arthropoda; class Malacostraca; order Decapoda; family Cambaridae; genus Procambarus; species Procambarus clarkii. Next base: position 26,746,561 of record NC_091196.1, read on the forward strand.
GTAGGATGAGACTAGCCCCTAGTGTTTGACCTCTGACCATGGACAGAGAGATAAAAGGATAGAGTTGTGACTATTTAATTGTTTCAAGCACAGGTTGGACATATATACATGAGTAACTTAGTGTCTTGGGGTAACTTAGTTACTTAGTGTAACTTAGCGCCCGGAGTAGTCTATTTCTTCCACTCACCCCTATTCCATCACTTTTGGGTTCTCTCTCTCTCTCTCTCTCTCAAATATCCTAAGGAAACTACTCCAAGCTTGTACTAAGGAGGCACCCTTCTTGAGCCCGGATGGGCACATGTATAAGCATGTAGATGGGGTCGCCATGGGTTCTCCCCTAGGTGTCTTGTTTGCAAACTTCTACATGGGTACCATCGAGCAAAAAGTCTTAGTCGACATGAACATGAAACCGGCCATATACTGCAGGTATGTTGACGACATTTTTACACAGGTACCTGATGTCAGACATCTGCAGGAGTTGAAGGAGGCATTTGAGCGGAGTTCCGTGCTGCGTTTCACTTATGAGATGGAAAAGGATGGGAAGCTGCCCTTTCTAGATGTAACAGTCATGGAAAAGAGCGGAGGTTTCCACACTGCAGTCTACACTAAGGAAACGAACATAGGAATGTGCCTAAATGCCAAAAGCGACTGCCCAGATAGGTACAAAAGGAGTGTTGTTAACGCATATGTCGACCGTGCTCTCAGCCACAGCTCAGAATGGAAGCAAGTCGACGAAGAACTCTGTAGGGTAAGGCAGGTCCTAGTCAACAACGGCTTCTCCAATGGTTTCGTCGAAGACATCATAAGAAGGAAAGTGAAACGCCATGCAACCTCTGAAGAGACAACCAACACAACACCTATACCCCCTATTAGACTATTTTACAGGAACTTCTTTTCCACAGCTCATAAAACGGAGGAAAGGGTCCTGAAAGATATTGTTAATAGAAACGTTATCCCTACAGACAAAAATCAGAGGATACAACTGACGATTTACTATAAAACCAGAAAAACGGCCAACCTACTCATGAGAAACTCTCCAGACACAAAACAGAACGCTTTAAAAGAGACTAACGTCGTCTATGCCTTCAAATGCCCTCTTGGGGACTGTAAGCTCCAAAAAACCCAGTATATAGGCAAGACAACAACATCTCTTTCTAGGCGTTTAACGATGCATAAGCAACAGGGCTCCATTAAGGAACATATAATCTCTTCCCACAACCAAACCATCGCCAGAGAAATCCTACTAAACAACACAGAAATCATCGATAGATACAGCGATCGCAGGCGCCTTGACGTTTGCGAGGCATTACACATCAAGAAGTCAACACCAGCAATCAACAGCCAATTAATGCACAACTATATTCTACCCACCTCAAGACTCCGCTCCAATATAGAAGCATCAAGAAATATGGACCAATAGGCTTTCTACAATCACTTCCATTCAATACCCATTGTTTCATGTTCTGGCTTGTGTTGATGAAATTAATACCCTATTAATACCACCTCACCCCATCCACCTCACTCAAATGTAGATATAAACAAAATCGGAGATGTGTAAGTTCACTAAGTAATTAAGTTACCCCAAGACACTAAGTTACTCATGTATATATGTCCAACCTGTGCTTGAAACAATTAAATAGTCACAACTCTATCCTTTTATCTCTCTGTCCATGGTCAGAGGTCAGACACTAGGGGCTAGTCTCATCCTACAGTCTGAGGCGCGCGGGGAACATAGGTTAGTCAGGGGCGGTCATATTAGGTCGTCTCAAGCACTGGCATATATATATATATATATATATATATATATATATATATATATATATACATATATATATGTAAGGGGTACCCGGCTTCACTCGGGTCTCTCCCCACTTTTTCCACCTCTTCCCCACTCTTCATCCCATCTCCTCCCTTGACCCCATCGTCCCCATTACCCTGTTCCCCCTCTCTGTCCCCCGCCCCTCATCCTCCCACATTCCTTCCTCTCCCCCTTCTTTCAGAGAATTTATTTCTAAGAAGCACTGAAACGACTATATGGGTCTCTTGAGAAAATATATTATTACAATCAGTAAAAACTCTTGGGAAATCACACCAAATACTTCACACCCGAGTCTGAAAATCGCATGGGAGGTGTATATGAATATTAATACATCTTAAAGCATTTAAGCTAGGCCTATCCGAGCCAGCATTTGTCAGTCCCACACCCCAGACCATTCCCCGTGCAAAGTTAAGTGAGTGCCGTCCCCTGGTGCCGTCCACTGGTGCCGTCCCCTGGTGCCGTCCACTGGTGCCGTCCCCTGGTGCCGTCCACTGGTGCCGTCCCCTGGTGCCGTCCACTGGTGCCGTCCCCTGGTGCCGTCCACTGGTGCCGTCCCCTGGTGCCGTCCCCTGGTGCCGTCCCCTGGTGCCGTCCACTGGTGCCGTCCCCTGGTGCCGTCCACTGGTGCCGTCCCCTGGTGCCGTCCACTGGTGCCGTCCCCTGGTGCCGTCCACTGGTGCCGTCCCCTGGTGCCGTCCACTGGTGCCGTCCACTGGTGCCGTCCACTGGTGCCGTCCACTGGTGCCGTCCACTGGTGCCGTCCACTGGTACCGTCCACTGGTGCCGTCCACTGGTGCTGTCCACTGGTGCCGTCCACTGATGCCGTCCACTGGTGCCGTCCCCTGGTGCCGTCCACTGGTGCTGTCCACTGGTGCCGTCCCCTGGTGCCGTCCACTGGTGCCGTCCACTGGTGCCGTCCCCTGGTGCCGTCCACTGGTGCCGTCCCCTGGTGCCGTCCACTGGTGCCGTCCCCTGGTGCCGTCCCCTGGTGCCGTCCCCTGGTGCCGTCCACTGGTGCCGTCCCCTGGTGCCGTCCACTGGTGCCGTCCCCTGGTGCCGTCCACTGGTGCCGTCCCCTGGTGCCGTCCACTGGTGCCGTCCCCTGGTGCCGTCCACTGGTGCCGTCCACTGGTGCCGTCCACTGGTGCCGTCCACTGGTGCCGTCCACTGGTGCCGTCCACTGGTACCGTCCACTGGTGCCGTCCACTGGTGCTGTCCACTGGTGCCGTCCACTGATGCCGTCCACTGGTGCCGTCCCCTGGTGCCGTCCACTGGTGCCGTCCACTGGTGCCGTCCCCTGGTGCCGTTCCCTGGTGCCGTCCCCTGGTGCCGTCCATTGGTGCCGTCCCCTGGTGCCGTCCACTGGTGCCGTCCACTGGTGCCGTCCCCTGGTGCCGTCCCCTGGTGCCGTCCACTGGTGCCGTCCACTGGTGCCGTCCACTGGTGCCGTCCACTGGTGCCGTCCCCTGGTGCCGTCCACTGGTGCCGTCCACTGGTGCCGTCCCCTGGTGCCGTCCCCTGGTGCCGTCCATTGGTGCCGTCCCCTGGTGCCGTCCCCTGGTGCCGTCCATTGGTGCCGTCCACTGGTGCCGTCCCCTGGTGCCATCCCCTGGTGCCGTCCACTGGTGCCGTCCCCTGGTGCCGTCCCCTGATGCCGTCCATTGGTGCCGTCCCCTGGTGCCGTCCACTGGTGCCGTCCATTGGTGCCGTCCCCTGGTGCCGTCCACTGGTGCCGTCCACTGGTGCCGTCCCCTGGTGCCGTCCCCTGGTGCCGTCCACTGGTGCCGTCCCCTGGTGCCGTCCCATGGTGCCGTCCCCTGGTGCCGTCCATTGGTGCCGTCCCCTGGTGCCGTCCCCTGGTGCCGTCCACTGGTGCCGTCCCCTGGTGCCGTCCCCTGGTGCCGTCCCCTGGTGCCGTCCCCTGGTGCCGTCCACTGGTGCCGTCCCCTGGTGCCGTCCCCTGGTGCCGTCCACTGGTGCCGTCCACTGGTGCCGTCCACTGGTGCCGTCCCCTGGTGCCGTCCCCTGGTGCCGTCCACTGGTACCGTCTACTGGTACCGTCCACTGGTACTGTCCACTGGTGCCGTCCACTGGTGCCGTCCCCTGGTGCCGTCCACTGGTGCCGTCCCCTGGTGCCGTCCCCTGGTGCCGTCCATCGGTGCCGCCCCCTGGTGCCGTCCACTGGTGCCGTCCACTGGTGCCGTCCCCTGGTGCCGTCCACTGGTGCCGTCCCCATGTGCCGTCCCCTGGTTCCGTCCATTGGTGCCGTCCACTGGTGCCGTCCACTGATGCCGTCCCCTGGTACCGTCCACTGGTGCCGTCCACTGGTGCCGTCCACTGGTGCCGTCCACTGGTGCCGTCCCCTGGTGCCGTCCCCTGGTACCGTCCACTGGTGCCGTCCAATGGTGCCGTCCACTGGTGCCGTCCACTGGTGCCGTCCACTGGTGCCGTCCACTGGTGCCGTCCTCTGGTGCCGTCCACTGGTGCCGTCCACTGGTGCCGTCCACTGCTGCCGTCCCCTGGTGCCGTCCACTGGTGCCGTCCACTGGTACCGTCCACTGGTGCCGTCCACTGGTGCCGTCCTCTGGTGCCCTCCACTGGTGCCGTCCACTGGTGCCGTCCACTGGTGCCGTCCCCTGGTGCCGTCCCCTGGTGCCGTGCACTGGTGCCGTGCACTGGTGCCGTCCACTGGTGCCGTCCACTGGTTCCGTCCACTGGTGCCGTCCACTGGTGCCGTCCACTGATGCCGTCCACTGGTGCCGTCCACTGGTACCGTCCACTGGTGCCGTCCTCTGGTGCCCCCACTGGTGCCGTCCACTGGTGCCGTCCACTGGTGCCCCCCTGGTGCCGTCCCCTGGTGCCGTCCACTGGTGCCCCCTGGTGCCGTCCACTGGTGCCGTCCACTGGTGCCGTCCACTGGTGCCGTCCACTGGTGCCGTCCACTGGTACCGTCCCCTGGTGCCGTCCACTGGTGCCCCCACTGTTGCCGTCCACTGGTGTCCCCCTGGTGCCGTCCATTGGTGCCGTCCCCTGGTGCCGTCCCCTGGTGCCGTCCACTGGTGCCCCCACTGTTGCCGTCCACTGGTGTCCCCCTGGTGCCGTCCCCTGGTGCCCCCCTGGTGCCGTCCACTGGTGACCCCCTGGGGCGGCCCCGGTGCCGTCCACTGGTGCCGTCCCCTGGTGCCCCCCTGGTGCCGTCCACTGGTGCCCCCCTGGTGCCGTCCCCTGGTGCCGTCCACTGGTGCCGTCCACTGGTGCCGTCCCCTGGTGCCCCCCTGGTGCCCCCACTGGTGCCGTCCCCTGGTGCCGTCCACTGGTGCCCCCCTGGTGCCGTCCCCTGGTGCCGTCCACTGGTGCCCCCACTGGTGCCGTCCCCTGGTGCCGTCCACTGGTGTCCCCCTGGTGCCGTCCCCTGGTGCCGTCCACTGGTGCCGTCCACTGGTGCTTTCCCCTGGTGCCCCCCTGGTGCCGTCCACTGGTGCCCCCCTGGTGCCGTCCCCTGGTGCCGTCCACTGGTGCTGTCCCCTGGTGCCCCCCTGGTGCCGTCCACTGGTGCCCCCCTGGTGCCTTTCCCTGGTGCCGTCCACTGGTGCCCCCCTGGTGCCGTCCCCTGGTGCCGTCCACTGGTGCTGTCCCCTGGTGCCGTCCCCTGGTGCCGTCCCCTGGTGCCGTCCACTGGTGCCGTCCCCTGGTGCCGTCCACTGGTGCCCCCCTGGTGCCGTCCACTGGTGCCCCCCTGGTGCCCCCCTGGTGCCGTCCACTGGTGCTGTCCCCTGGTGCCCCCCTGGTGCCGTCCCCTGGTGCCCCCACTGGTGCCGTCCACTGGTGCCGTCCACTGGTGCCGTCCCCTGGTGCCGTCCACTGGTGCCCCCCTGGTGCCGTCCACTGGTGCCCCCCTGGTGCCCCCCTGGTGCCGTCCACTGGTGCTGTCCCCTGGTGCCCCCCTGGTGCCGTCCCCTGGTGCCCCCACTGGTGCCGTCCACTGGTGCCGTCCACTGGTGCCGTCCCCTGGTGCCCCCCTGGTGCCCCCACTGGTGCCGTCCCCTGGTGCCGTCCACTGGTGCCCCCCTGGTGCCGTCCCCTGGTGCCGTCCACTGGTGCCGTCCACTGGTGCCCCCCTGGTGCCGTCCACTGGTGCCGTCCCCTGGTGCCGTCCACTGGTGCCCCCACTGATGCCGTCCCCTGGTGCCGTCCACTGGTGCCCCCCTGGTGCCGTCCCCTGGTGCCGTCCACTGGTGCCGTCAACTGGTGCCCCCCTGGTGCCGTCCCTTGGTGCCGTCCACTGGTGCCCCCCTGGTGCCGTCCCTTGGTGCCGTCCACTGGTGCCGTCAACTGGTGCCCCCCTGGTGCCGTCCCCTGGTGCCGTCCACTGGTGCCCCCCTGGTGCCGTCCCTTGGTGCCGTCCCCTGGTGCCCCCCTGGTGCCGTCCACTGGTGCCCCCCTGGTGCCGTCCCCTGGTGCCGTCTCCTGGTGCCCCCCTGGTGCCCCCACTGATGCCGTCCCCTGGTGCCGTCCACTGGTGCCCCCCTGGTGCCGTCCCCTGGTGCCGTCCACTGGTGCCGTCAACTGGTGCCCCCCTGGTGCCGTCCACTGGTGCCGTCCACTGCTGCCGTCCCCTGGTGCCGTCCACTGGTGCCGTCCACTGGTGCCGTCCACTGGTGCCGTCCACTGGTGCCGTCTACTGGTACCGTCCACTGGTGCCGTCCCCTGGTGCCGTCCCCTGGTGCCGTCCCCTGGTGCCGTCCCCTGGTGCCGTCCCCTGGTGCCGTCCCCTGGTGCCGTCCCCTGGTGCCGTCCACTGGTGCCGTCCCCTGGTGCCGTCCACTGGTGCCGTCCACTGGTGCCGTCCACTGGTACCGTCCACTGGTGCCGTCCCCTGGTGCCGTCCCCTGGTGCCGTCCCCTGGTGCCGTCCCCTGGTGCAGTCCCCTGGTGCCGTCCACTGGTGCCGTCCCCTGGTGCCGTCCCCTGGTGCCGTCCCCTGGTGCCGTCCACTGGTGCCGTCCCCTGGTGCCGTCCCCTGGTGCCGTCCCCTGGTGCCGTCCACTGGTGCCGTCCACTGGTGCCGTCCACTGGTGCCGTCCACTGGTGCCGTCCCCTGGTGCCGTCCACTGGTGCCGTCCACTGGTGCCGACCACTAGTGCCGTCCACTGGTGCCGTCCCCTGGTGCCGTCCCCTGGTGCCGTCCCCTGGTGCCCCTGCACCTGTTCCTCTTGTGACGGCGAAAGAGGAGTCAATTATTATTGGAAAACGCCAAGCCCTTACGACTATATAGCACTTGGAAGGGGTCAGGATAAGGATTTGGGATGGGACGGTGGGAAAGTAATGGTGCCTAACCACTTAATAGACGGTCTGGGATTGAATACGCTGACCTGCATGAAGCGAGACCTTCGCTCTACCGTCACAGCCCAATTGGTTGGGCTGTGACGGCGACAGACGTCACTCCTGTTCTGAGTGCTCAGACACGTAATAAAACCCGGGACTCAACTCTCTGACACGGAATTCAATGCCGTAATACTCACACTCAGCGTTGGAAATGTGTCCAAAAGCTGACACACTCATTCAGAGTGACTGTTACCACTGATGCCACTCAGCTCCTCCAAGCCATAACTCTCAGGTGCTGGGGTCTGCATTTCACAAATAATCAGTGACGGAGTCTGAGTATTTCTCCTGTGGCTCCCATCCCCCTGTTGGCCTCGGAATGCATGATAGACTTGATGAGTTAGCCAAAGCCTGGGCTCTCAAAGTGAGTGTTTGTTTGATCAACTGCTCAAAGGCAATCCTCTTCCTGGAGTGCCTTGGTGCCTTGGTGCCTTGGTGCCTTGGTGCCTTGGTGCCTTGGTGCCTTGGTGCCTTGGTGCCTTGGTGCCTTGATGCCTTGGTGCCTTGGTGCCTTGGAGCCTTGGTGCCTTGGTGCCTTGGTGCCTTGGTGCCTTGGTGCCTTGGTGCCTTGGTGCCTTGGTGCCTTGGTGACTTGGAGCCTTGGTGCCTTGGTGCCTTGGTGCCTTGGAGGCCAGCAACACATCGGCAACTGGAGCAAAATTTTGTCAACTTCAGACTTCAGTTGAAAGTCACACTAGTTACTTCATATGTCATCATTTAATTACGCAGTTAGAGGTACATATCTTTCAGTCAGCCACTGAGGTCAGCAGAGATAAGCAGACCTACTACTGCTAAGCTTTGGTCAGCAGAGCTAAGCAGACCTACTACTGCTAAGCTTTGGTCAGCAGAGCTAAGCAGACCTACTACTGCTAAGCTTAGGTCAGCAGAGCTAAGCAGACCTACTACTGCTAAGCTTAAGTCAGCAGAGCTAAGCAGACCTACTACTGCTAAGCTTTGGTCAGCAGAGATAAGCAGACATACTACTGCTAAGCTTAGGTCAGCAGAGCTAAGCAGACCTACTACTGCTAAGCTTTGGTCAGCAGAGATAAGCAGACATACTACTGCTAAGCTTAAGTCAGCAGAGCTAAGCAGACCTACTACTGCTGTAACACTGTAAAAGTGTTTGGGTTAGTTTATTTAAAATATATATAGAATATGAGTCACAGACAGGGATTTGGAAAGGCGCCAGTTGTCTGCCTGAGATCTCACACCTCAAAGCGTTAATGACCTCAAGTGACTTGAGGTCAGATCATGAGAATTTCACCTTGCTTCCGCTAAGCTCTTAATTGTAGGCTGGTAGCCTTCAAACAAGCCGACGTTTAAGGAGTGGCTTGGTAGTGCCGGAGGCTATCTACTTGTGGGCGGAGTTAGCTACTAGGTTCCCCAATATAAACTCGGAGAGCTATCCAGCAAAAAAGGCATTAACAGACAGAGCAGCAGACGAGAGAGAGACGACGTCCCTACCAGGGAGGCTGTCGGCCGGCAGGGGCGAGACAGTCTCTGTCAACTACAGACCCCCCCCCCCTCTCTATTCAACTTAGACTCAGTCCTCGGTGAGTGAACATTAAGGTGACTTGGTCGTGTTTTACAAGTGTTGTGTGATGATCAGGGGCAGTCAAGTTGTAGGGTTCTCGAATTCTTGGATGATGACTCACTTTGCATATTAAACTGGAACATTTTAATTGAATTGCTAAATTATGATACTTCATGGGAAATATAATTATGAATTTATTATTTAAATTGTGTTTAACTTTGTTCCCTAGAGATTTTGAGTTGAGGTGAGAAAGCCTCTGTGGTTACTGGTTTCATGATATTAACGAGTACATGTTTGGAGTTGATACATGGTACAGAGGGAACATACTAATAATGAACTCATGATAACATCTTTTGAGAATTTTGTGATACAGGCAAGTTCCATTCCTTGTCTTGTATGTAATGATCATGAATGGATGGTGGCAGCATTTCGTCTTCTACTATCTACTCTTCTACGTCTACTATCTACTCTTCTACTTCTACCTATCTGCACCTCTCCCTCCGCCCTTCTCTAAACTCTCACTTTCAACTAATGACCCTCCTCGCTCCTCCCACCTCCCTACCTCTCACCCCAAACCCTCACTAATTACTTCACTATTCATTTCTTTCCTCTCGTTTTCTCTTATACGTTTGTGGCAATGATTCTGTATTCTAGAGTTCTCTCTAGAGTTTCGGGTAGCTGATCCAGTTACGGCTCCTTGTAGTCTTAGCACCTAGGTAGTCAAATACCTAGGTTACAAGGTGTTGAACGAGAGAGGTTGCCTTAGGAACTCTGGAGGGTGCTCTAGAATAGTTAGCTAACTGGGGACGGGATAACGGACTAGAGAGAGCTGTTTCCCCCGGCCTCGTTAGTTAACTGGGGGGTGGAATAATGGACAAGATAGAGCTATTTCCCCCACCCCCCGTTACAATGATGGCAGCGGTGTTGAACAATGTTTAAGGTATTGGTGTTCTTTTAACATTGTTCAGTCCCACGTGTCTTTTTGCCGCTCAGGCGCTATCAGGGAGATCTTGACAGGTGTTTAATATTCGCGAGTTAGCGAACTTTTTTCAGGTTAGGAGATAGTGATTCTCTGGTGTTGTGTTTAGTGATTTTGTGAGTTTTGTGGTGTTCAGGGAATGTTCACCAGAACTTGCGTGTGTAGTGATTTATGTTAGTAATAAGATTTGGCGATTTGGGAACTTAGCGGTGTTGGTAGTGCAGGTCAGCTGAGTGTGACAGGTGACCTCGCATGTCCCACGGGGACACCCAGCCACCGCTGGTCTCCAGGTCAGTGGGGAGTGGCAGGTGTAGTTTTTAAGTAGTGGTTCTGCTCAGATTATTGCGATCGACTGTTTTACTCCATTTGAACGCAATAACCCGAGGTGTACTGGTCTTGTACAGCATGCTAGGGGGAGCCTTAGTATGTCAGTAGACTTCACGTTGGGGACGCTCGACGTTAGATAGTCTGGTCACAGGGGTGGCAACAGTTTGGAGTTGTTGAACGGCGGAGATGCTAGGGAGACACTCTGGGTCACGTAGGTGGCTGTAGGTTAAGGGTGGGAGTAATGGTTAATTATGTACTTAAGATTAGGAACGGTACAGTTAAGTTTAGGCTAGTGTTTTGTCTATTAGTGTTGATTTTTTTTTGTGACAAGTTAAAAGTAGTGATGACCTTATTCTCTCTTCTCTAACTTTACTCTGTTACTGTTTTATGTTCCACCAAGTCAATATCATTCAGAGTTAATTGAATTATTAAAAATTGAAGTGTAGTTGTTGCCAGGAGGAGAGCGGTATGATAGGACTGTGTAACCCTATACAAACTACAGGGTCACACAACAGCATGGAACACGGGTATTGTCGCCTTTATGTTCATCCACAGGTGGGAGCCCGAAGAGAGGAGAGGCGCGACGCATATGCAGAAGAGAGAGACGGCTGCTGTGTACCACACTCAGGGAAGTTCCTCACCACCACGACGACCAGCCCCCTACCTGGATGTCAGGGCCACCACCACCACCATCACCCCAGGGGACCCCGAGATACAGCCCTCTCGGTCGGTCAACATTGGTCTACCCAGTGGACCCCAAGACGGACGGACCCCAGGGGACCCCAAGACGGACGGACCCCCAGTGGACCCCAGGTCGTTCTGCAGACGACCCCAGACGACCCAGTAATGATGGAAGAGGAGCAACAACGACTCCAGTCTGTCCCACCAACATCGGTCTACCCAGGATGGACCCCAGGACGGACAGACCCCCAATGGACCCCAGGTCGCTTGTCAAAGACCCATGGGAGGAGGAAGAGAGAAGAAAGAAGAAAGAAGAGAGAAGAAAGAAGAGAGAAGAAAGAAGAGAGAAGAAAGAAGAAGATAAGCCAAGCTGAGACACGATACCTAGTGTCCCTTGCTGGTGTCAGCATTATTGCATGGAGCGTAATTGCAAGACAGGATCGTTTGCCTTGACTGGCCGCCCCTCCTACAAGCATGTTGCTCTGTTGAGTGATTCTTCCTGTGTCATGCGGACTTGATGTGGCTGTCAGAAGTAGCTCTCTGAAGGAGGCGTGCTGGAGCAACAGGGAGGAAGAAGAGTAGGATGGGATTTCTACTGTTGGCAACTATATGAAGGTCTCGAAACTTGTAGTCCCTATAGCTGTGAAGAACCCCAATATACGTCTCTCATGGTGACTGACGTAGGGCCAATTACAGATCAGCTGGGACAACCGAATTCCACGGTCCTGTGCTCAGTTCAAGTAGTAACGGCTTTCGGGTTGACCAAGTGTTGTTGTGCGTTAACGACGGAGAAGCGACGGAGGCAGTTGTGTTGAAGAAATGTGGTACAGGATTATCTACAAGACCAAGCAGTGACGTCGCCCAGCCAGAGACAATGGACGTCTGTCTACATATTTCATTTTTTAGAGTAGGATGATGTATATTTGTTTAGCTAGGATGTATTTTTTTTTTCGTTAATAAAGTTGTTGCACACAGCTAGCTTGCTTTAGCAGTGTTGCAAAAACTTTATTTCGGGGAGAAGGGGAGATGTAACACTGTAAAAGTGTTTGGGTTAGTTTATTTAAAATATATATAGAATATGAGTCACAGACAGGGATTTGGAAAGGCGCCAGTTGTCTGCCTGAGATCTCACACCTCAAAGCGTTAATGACCTCAAGTGACCTGAGGTCAGATCATGAGAATTTCACCTTGCTTCCGCTAAGCTCTTAATTGTAGGCTGGTAGCCTTCAAACAAGCCGACGTTTAAGGAGTGGCTTGGTAGTGCCGGAGGCTATCTACTTGTGGGCGGAGTTAGCTACTAGGTTCCCCAATATAAACTCGGAGAGCTATCCAGCAAAAAAGGCATTAACAGACAGAGCAGCAGACGAGAGAGAGACGACGTCCCTACCAGGGAGGCTGTCGGCCGGCAGGGGCGAGACAGTCTCTGTCAACTACAGACCCCCCCCCCCCTCTCTATTCAACTTAGACTCAGTCCTCGGTGAGTGAACATTAAGGTGACTTGGTCGTGTTTTACAAGTGTTGTGTGATGATCAGGGGCAGTCAAGTTGTAGGGTTCTCGAATTCTTGGATGATGACTCACTTTGCATATTAAACTGGAACATTTTAATTGAATTGCTAAATTATGATACTTCATGGGAAATATAATTATGAATTTATTATTTAAATTGTGTTTAACTTTGTTCCCTAGAGATTTTGAGTTGAGGTGAGAAAGCCTCTGTGGTTACTGGTTTCATGATATTAACGAGTACATGTTTGGAGTTGATACATGGTACAGAGGGAACATACTAATAATGAACTCATGATAACATCTTTTGAGAATTTTGTGATACAGGCAAGTTCCATTCCTTGTCTTGTATGTAATGATCATGAATGGATGGTGGCAGCATTTCGTCTTCTACTATCTACTCTTCTACGTCTACTATCTACTCTTCTACTTCTACCTATCTGCACCTCTCCCTCCGCCCTTCTCTAAACTCTCACTTTCAACTAATGACCCTCCTCGCTCCTCCCACCTCCCTACCTCTCACCCCAAACCCTCACTAATTACTTCACTATTCATTTCTTTCCTCTCGTTTTCTCTTATACGTTTGTGGCAATGATTCTGTATTCTAGAGTTCTCTCTAGAGTTTCGGGTAGCTGATCAAGTGACGGCGCCTTGTAGTCTTAGCACCTAGGTAGTCGAATACCTAGGTTACAAGGTGTTGAACGAGAGAGGCTGCCTTAGGAACTCTGGGAGTGCTCTAGAATAGTTAGCTAACTGGGGACGGGATAACGGACTAGAGAGAGCTGTTTCCCCCGGCCTCGTTAGTTAACTGGGGGGTGGAATAATGGACAAGATAGAGCTATTTCCCCCACCCCCCGTTACACTGCTAAGCTTAAGTCAGCAGAGCTAAGCAGACCTACTACTGCTAAGCTTAAGTCAGCAGAGCTAAGCAGACCTACAACTGCTAAGCTTAAGTCAGAAGAGCTAAGCAGACCTACTACTGCTAAGCTTAAGTCTGCAGAGCTAAGCAGACCTACTACTTTTTAAGCTTAAGTCAGAAGAGCTAAGCAGACCTACTACTGCTAAGCTTAAGTCAGCAGAGCTAAGCAGACCTACTACTTTTTAAGCTTAAGTCAGCAGAGCTAAGCAGACCTACTACTGCTAAGCTTAAGTCAGCAGAGCTAAGCAGACCTACTACTGCTAAGCTTAAGTCAGCAGAGCTAAGCAGACCTACTACTGCTAAGCTTAAGTCAGCAGAGCTAAGCAGACCTATTACTGCTAAGCTTAAGTCAGCAGAGCTAAGCAGACCTACTGCTGCTAAGCTTAAGTTAGCAGAGTTAAGCAGACCTACTACTGCTAAGCTTAAGTCAGCAGAGTTAAGTAGACCTACTACTGCTAAGCTTAAGTCAGCAGAGCTAAGCAGACCTACTACTGCTAAGCTTAAGTCAGCAGAGTTAAGCAGACCTACTACTGCTAAGCTTAAGTCAGCAGAGCTAAGCAGACCTACTACTGCTAAGCTTAAGTCAGCAGAGCTAAGCAGACATACTACTGCTAAGTTTAAGTCAGTAGAGCTAAGCAGACCTACTACTGCTAAGCTTAAGTCAGCAGAGCTAAGCAGACCTACTACTGCTTAGTTTAAGTCAGCAGAGCTAAGCAGACCTACTACTGCTAAGCTTAAGTCAGCAGAGCTAAGCAGACTTACTACTGCTAAGCTTAAGTCAGCAGAGCTAAGCAGACTTACTACTGCTAAGCTTAGCCGCTACTTCAAGTGCTTCTGGCATATTGCACTCAGATAAATATTTTGAAGTAAGTTGGATAATTGTTTTTAACATAATAAGTTAAATACCAGAAAAAGGTATACAAATATATTTAATATATTTTGAACTTTAAGAAGGATTTCAGGATTCTCCCAAATAACGTAAGAGGATATTAATTATTAAGAAAAATATTCCCAAATGAAACTTCTAAATCGAAAAGAAGCCAATTTGAACGTAAAAGAATAACATTTGTGAAGTCGACTTTTTAACGGAAATTTCTTTAAAGAAAAATGTAAGAAAGGTCAAATATATGAGTCGTAACTAAGTAAAAGTGGGATGTATATGACCCCCAGGAACACATCCATCACTACTAGTTGAACTAGAACCCCCGCAAGAGAACCACCTTCCTCGCACTCACACTCTCAACTCTATATTTAATATTACTGTGTTGAGTGGTAAGCTGTAAATAATTCTATGTGACATATCTTCAAAACAATAAAATCAACATAACTTGTCCATAAAGGGTATACATTCCATAGGATCAAGACAAATTATGAGGGAAAAGCACTGGCCGACGGTCGACCCTGGAGCCACTCCATCAGTTTGACTATAATTTATTAAACAAAAACACAGAATCAGAAATAACAAACAAGTTAATAATATTCAATGGTCTTAACCAGTGGAATATTTGTTAATACTCCGAGTTAATACTCCGAGTTAATACTCCGGGCCGAAAGAGCAAAGCTCAACGTTGAGCTTTGCTCTTTTGGCCCGCCTCTCAACTGTCAATCAGCTGTTTACTAACTACTTTTTTTCACACCACACACACACACACACCCTAGGAAGCAGCCCGTGACAGCCGACTAACTCCCAGGTACCTATTTACTGCTAGGTAACAGGGGCATTCAGGGTGAAAGAAACTTTGCCCATTTGTTTCTGCCTGGTGCGGGAATCGAACCCGCGCCACAGAATTACGAGTCCTGCGCGCTATCCACCAGGCTACCAGGCCCCCTAGGCCCTGTGTGTGTGTGTACTCACCTAGTTGTACTCACCTAGTTGTGTCTGCAGGATCGAGCATTGACTCTTGGATCCCGCCTTTCGAGCATCGGTTGTTTACAGCAATGACTCCTGTCCCATTTCCCTATCATACCTGGTTTTAAAATTATGAATAGTATTTGCTTCCGCAACCTGTTCCTGAAGTGCATTCCATTTTCCCACTACTCTCACGCTAAAAGAAAACTTCCTAACATCTCTGTGACTCATCTGAGTTTCAAGCTTCCATCCATGTCCCCTCGTTCTGTTACTATTCCGTGTGAACATTTCGTCTATGTCCACTCTGTCAATCCCTCTGAGTATCTTATACGTTCCTATTATGTCCCCCCTCTCCCTTCTTCTTTCTAGTGTCGTAAGGCACAGTTCCCTCAGGCGCTCCTCATACCCCATCCCTCGTAGCTCTGGGACGAGTCTTGTTGCAAACCTCTGAACATTTTCCAGTTTCATTATATGCTTCTTCAGATGGGGACTCCATGATGAGGCGGCATACTCTAAGACTGGCCTCACGTAGGCAGTGTAAAGGCAGTGTGTGTGTGTGTGTGTGCGTGTGTGTGTGTATGTGTACTCACCTAGTTGCACTCAACTAGTTGTGTTTGCGGGGGTTGAGCTCTGGCTCTTTGGTCCCGCCTCTCAACCGTCAATCAACAGGTGTACAGATTCGTGAGCCTATCGGGCTCTATCATATCTACACTTGAAACTGTGTATGGAGTCAGCCTCCACCACATCTCTTCCTAATGCATTCCATTTGTCCACCACTCTGACACTAATAAAGTTCTTTCTAATATCTCTGTGGCTCATTTGGGCACTCAGTTTGCACCTGTGTCCCCTAGTGCGTGTGGCCCTTGTGTTAAATAGACTGTCTTTATCTACCCTATCAATTCCCTTCAGAATTATCCTTGTTATTATCCTGTACTCTGTGTGCGTCTTATTTACTGTGTTTCTTTGGCTATCTAAACACACACACACACACACACACACACACACACACACACACACACACACACACACACACACACACACACACACACACACACCCGGAGTGTATCGATTCATTTCTCTCAATGTTTGCGGACGATGCTAAAATTATGAGAAGGATTAAAACAGAAGAGGACTGTTTGAGGCTTCAAGAAGACCTAGACAAGCTGAAGGAATGGTCGAACAAATGGTGTGTGTGTGTGTGTGTGTGTGTGTGTGTGTGCGTGCGTGCGTGCGTGTGTACTCACCTAGTTGTACTCACCTAGTTGTGTTTGCGGGGGTTGAGCTCTGGCTCTTTGGTCCCGCCTCTCAACTGTCAATCAACAGGTGTACAGGTTCCTGAGCCTATTGGGCTCTATCATATCTACACTTGAAACTGTGTATGGAGTCAGCCTCCACCACATCACTTCCTAATGCATTACATTTGTCAACCACTCTGACACTAAAAAAGTTCTTTCTAATATCTCTGTGGCTCATTTGGGCGCTCAGTTTCCACCTGTGTCCCCTTGTGCGTGTTCCCCTTGTGTTAAATAGACTGTCTTTATCTACCCTATCAATTCCTTTCAGAATCTTGAATGTGGTGATCATGTCCCCCCTAACTCTTCTGTCTTCCAGCGAAGTGAGGTTTAATTCCCGTAGTCTCTCCTCGTAGCTCATACCTCTCAGCTCGGGTACTAGTCTGGTGGCAAACCTTTGAACCTTTTCCAGTTTAGTCTTATCCTTGACTAGATATGGACTTCATGCTGGGGCTGCATACTCCAGGATTGGCCTGACATATGTGGTATACAAAGTTCTGAATGATTCTTTACACAAGTTTCTGAATGCCGTTCGTATGTTGGCCAACCTGGCATATGCCGCTGATGTTATCCGCTTGATATGTGCTGCAGGAGACAGGTCTGGCGTGATATCAACCCCCAAGTCTTTTTCCTTCTCTGACTCCTGAAGAATTTCCTCTCCCAGATGATACCTTGTATCTGACCTCCTGCTTCCTGCACCTATCTTCATTACATTACATTTGGTTGGGTTAAACTCTAACAACCATTTGTTCGACCATTCCTTCAGCTTGTCTAGGTCTTCTTGAAGCCTCAAACAGTCCTCTTCTGTTTTAATCCTTCTCATAATTTTAGCATCGTCCGCAAACATTGAGAGAAATGAATCGATACACTCCGGGTGTGTGTGTGTGTGTGTGTGTGTGTGTGTGTGTGTGTGTGTGTGTGTGTGTGTGTGTGTTTACTAGTGTTTACTAGTTGTGTTTTTTTGCGGGGGTTGAGCTTTGCTCTTTCGGCCCGCCTCTCAACTGTCAATCAACTGTTTACTAACTACTTTTTTTTTTTTCACACCACACACACACACCCCAGGAAGCAGCCCGTGACAGCTGACTAACTCCCAGGTACCTATTTACTGCTAGGTAACAGGGGCACTTAGGGTGAAAGAAACTTTGCCCATTTGTTTCTGCCTCGTGCGGGAATCGAACCCGCGCCACAGAATTACGAGTCCTGCGCGCTATCCACCAGGCTACGAGGCCCCGTGTGTGTGTGTGTGTGTGTGTGTGTGTGTTTAGATAACCACAGAAACACAGTAAATAAGACGCACACAGAGTGCAGGATAATAACACCCCCCCCCCCTCCCTCTTCACTCACAAGAGATGATTGACGGTGAAGATAACCCAAGAGGCTTCCCTATACCTGTCTGGCAGTTTGCAGACGGCCCGATGATTTAGAGCGCTGTTTGATACCTTAACGACCTTCCCGGGGCCCCCTCGCAAGACGCTAATGGCTGCCAGAAGGCCAATCACGACCTCATATCCTCGGCTACTCTAAACCTCCTCTTTATCCCAAAATCACCGAACGATTGAGGGGAAAAAAATAATATATTATATGCTGTATTGACAGAAGTAATGAACTACAGCTCAAATATACGTGGTTATGTCTCAGGTTTTGTCCGACCCGCCGGAATAAAGTGTAGCGGTTTTGTCCGACCCGCCGGAATAAAGTGTAGCGGTTTTGTCCGACCCGCCGGAGTAATGTGTAGCGGTTTTGTCCGACCCGCCGGAGTACAGTGTAGCGATTTTGTCCGACCCGCCGGAGTACAGTGTAGAGGTTTTGTCCGAGCCGCTGTAGTAAAGCGTAATGGTTTTGTCCGAGCCGCTGTAGTAAAGCGTAATGGTTTTGTCCGAGCCGCTGTAGTAAAGCGTAATGGTTTTGTCCGAGCCGCTGTAGTAAAGCGTAATGGTTTTGTCCGACCCGCTGTAGTAAAGCGTAATGGTTTTGTCCGACCCGCTGTAGTAAAGCGTAATGGTTTTGTCCGACCCGCTGTAGTAAAGCGTAATGGTTTTGTCCGACCCGCTGTAGTAAAGCGTAATGGTTTTGTCCGACCCGCTGTAGTAAAGCGTAATGGTTTTGTCCGACCCGCTGTAGTAAAGCGTAATGGTTTTGTCCGACCCGCTGTAGTAAAGCGTAATGGTTTTGTCCGACCCGCTGTAGTAAAGCGTAATGGTTTTGTCCGACCCGCTGTAGTAAAGTGTAGCGGTTATGACCAAATTTTGCATTTGAGTTACACCATGTTCTCTAGTGTTGCGGGTCGCCTTATTGAGACAACACAAATCTTATTTACTTCGTAAAAGACATTATGGGGAGAAAGCCCGAAGGGTTTATGATTATATAACACCTGGAAACTGTATTGGTACAAGGTGCTGGGATATATGGGCAAGGTGCTGGGATATATGGGCAAGGTGCTGGGATATAAGGGCAAGGTGCTGGGATATAAGGGCAAGGTGCTGGGATATATGGGCAAGGTGCTGGGATATATGGGCAAGGTGCTGGGATATAAGGGCAAGGTGCTGGGATATATGGGCAAGGTGCTGGGATATAAGGGCAAGGTGCTGGGATATAAGGGCAAGGTGCTGGGATATATGGGCAAGGTGCTGGGATATATGGGCAAGGTGCTGGGATATAAGGGCAAGGTGCTGGGATATATGGGCAAGGTGCTGGGATATATGGGCAAGGTGCTGGGATATATGGGCAAGGTGCTGGGATATAAGGGCAAGGTGCTGGGATATAAGGGCAAGGTGCTGGGATATATGGGCAAGGTGCTGGGATATAAGGGCAAGGTGCTGGGATATATGGGCAAGGTGCTGGGATATATGGGCAAGGTGCTGGGATATAAGGGCAAGGTGGTGGGATATATGGGCAAGGTGCTGGGATATAAGGGCAAGGCGCTGGGATATAAGGGCAAGGTGCTGGGGTATAAGGGTAAGGTGCTGGGATATAAGGGCAAGGCGCTGGGATATATGGGCAAGGTGCTGGGATATAAGGGGAAGGTGCTGGGATATATGGACAAGGTGCTGGGATATATGGACAAGGTGCTGGGATATATGGGCAAGGTGCTGGGATATATGGGCAAGGGGCAAGATGCTGGGATATAAGGGCAAGGTGCTGGGATATAAGGGCAAGGTGCTGGGATATATGGGCAAGGTGCTGGGATATAAGGGCAAGGCGCTGGGATATATGGGCAAGGTGCTGGGATATAAGGGCAAGGTGCTGGGATATACGGGCAAGGCGCTGGGATATAAGGGCAAGGCGCTGGGATATAAGGGCAAGGTGCTGGGGTATAAGGGCAAGGTGCTGGGATATAAGGGCAAGGCGCTGGGATATATGTGCAAGGTGCTGGGATATAAGGGCAAGGCGCTGGGATATAAGGGCAAGGTGCTGGGGTATAAGGGCAAGGTGCTGGGATATAAGGGCAAGGTGCTGGGATATAAGGGCAAGGTGCTGGGATATAAGGGCAAGGCGCTGGGATATATGGGCAAGGTGCTGGGATATAAGGGCAAGGTGCTGGGATATAAGGGCAAGGTGCTGGGATATAAGGGCAAGGTGCTGGGATATATGGGCAAGGTGCTGGGATATAAGGGCAAGGCGCTGGGATATATGGGCAAGGTGCTGGGATATAAGGGCAAGGTGCTGGGATATACGGGCAAGGCGCTGGGATATAAGGGCAAGGCGCTGGGATATAAGGGCAAGGTGCTGGGGTATAAGGGCAAGGTGCTGGGATATAAGGGCAAGACGCTGGGATATATGTGCAAGGTGCTGGGATATAAGGGCAAGGCGCTGGGATATAAGGGCAAGGTGCTGGGGTATAAGGGCAAGGTGCTGGGATATAAGGGCAAGGTGCTGGGATATAAGGGCAAGGTGCTGGGATATAAGGGCAAGGCGCTGGGATATATGGGCAAGGTGCTGGGATATAAGGGCAAGGTGCTGGGATATAAGGGCAAGGTGCTGGGATATAAGGGCAAGGTGCTGGGATATAAGGGCAAGGCGCTGGGATATATGTGCAAGGTGCTGGGATATAAGGGCAAGGCGCTGGGATATAAGGGCAAGGTGCTGGGGTATAAGGGCAAGGTGCTGGGATATAAGGGCAAGGTGCTGGGATATAAGGGCAAGGTGCTGGGATATAAGGGCAAGGCGCTGGGATATATGGGCAAGGTGCTGGGATATAAGGGCAAGGTGCTGGGATATAAGGGCAAGGTGCTGGGATATAAGGGCAAGGTGCTGGGATATATGGGCAAGGTGCTGGGATATAAGGGCAAGGCGCTGGGATATATGGGCAAGGTGTTGGGATATAAGGGCAAGGTGCTGGGGTATAAGTTCAAGGTGCTGGGATATAAGGGCAATGCGCTGGGGTATAAGGGCAAGGCGCTGGGATATATGGGCAAGGTGCTGGGATATAAGGGCAAGGTGCTGGGATATATGGGCAAGGCGCTGGGATATAAGGGCAAGGTGCTGGAATATAAGGGCAAGGTGCTGGGGTATAAGGGCAAGGTGCTGGGATATAAGGGCATCGTGCTGGGATATAAGGGCATCGTGCTGGGATATAAGGGCATCGTGCTGGGATATAAGGGCAAGGTGCTGGGATATAAGGGCACGGCGCTGGGATATAAGGGCTAGGCGCTGGGGTATAAGGGCAAGGTGCTGAGATATATGGGCAAGGTGCTGGGATATAAGGGCAAGGTGCTGGGATATATGGGCAAGGTGCTGGGATATAAGGGCAAGGTGCTGGGATATATGGGCAAGGTGCTGGGATATAAGGGCAAGGTGCTGGGATATATGTGCAAAGTGCTGGGATATAAGGGCAAGGTGCTGGGATATAAGGGCAAGGTGCTGGGATATAAGGGCAAGGTGCTGGGATATAAGGGCATCGTGCTGGGATATAAGGGCATCGTGCTGGGATATAAGGGCATCGTGCTGGGATATAAAGGCAAGGTGCTGGGATATAAGGGCAAGGTGCTGGGATATATGGGCAAAGTGCTGGGATATAAGGGCAAGGTGCTGGGATATAAGGGCAAATAATCTGTGATATAAGGAAGTAGTGAAGGACCGGTGCCCATCTTCTTGAACCATTGGTGCTCGAACCCCAACCCTCCAAGCAGCGAGGCCGCCGCTCTACTAACCACCCCAAGACGACGTAATCATTGCCTTGGCATCTTTAATAAAACAGTATAACCAAACGCTTGGTCTCTTCCTCCCCAGTAATTAATGGCCAGCGATAGAGTATAGATATTATCCAATATTTTATTCATTTACTTCTGGGTAACCCTAAGATAGAGAGCGAGAGACACTGAGAAAGAGAGATATTCTCTCTTATAATATAGATACATCGTTAGATATCAACAACGTCGGGGGTGGAATTGATGCTCGCGACGATAACTGACGATAACGCGCGACGATAACGCGGTACACCGCGATCTTATTACGACAAGAGCGGAAAGAAACGCCGCGATATTTCCGGCGTCGCGCCGCGGAGCTCCTCCAACGCCCGCCCGCAGGTGACATCAGCCTTATCACGCGAATCTGACTTACTAATTAAAGTGTAAATTACAAAGTTCAAGTAAGGTCAGGTAACGCCGCGTAAGTTAGGTTAGTTAAGGTAAGGCAAGGCAGGCGCCAAATCAGAGTACGACCATTCAAGTTAGGTTAGATTACGTAAATCTGCGCTGAGGAAGGATAGGATATGATGCGTTAGGAGATGTTAGCTTAATCGAACTTAGGTCAGGGACAAGTTCAGAACCAAATAGTCAAGTTATGGAGCTTTCTTAGTAACGTGGCAACACTGGAATATAAACCAGGAGTTATTAGTTTTGCTGTCCATTGTGATGCGCAGGGCAGTCACCTGTTTACTGTGTGGCCAGCTGGTAAGTCCTGGAGCCAGCTGGTAAGTCCTGGGGCCAACTGGTAAGTCTTGGGGCCAGCTGGTAAGTCCTAGGGCCAACTGGTAAGTCCTGGGGCCAGCTGGTAAGTCTTGGGGCCAGCTGGTAAGTCCTGGGGCCAACTGGTAAGTCTTGGGGCCAGCTGGTAAGTCCTAGGGCCAACTGGTAAGTCCTGGGGCCAGCTGGTAAGTCCTGGGGCCAACTGGTAAGTCCTGGGGCCAACTGGTAGGTCCTGGGGCCAGCTGGTAGGTCCTAGGGCCAGCTGTGAAGTCCTGGAGCCAGCTGTGAATCCCCTGTGGCCAGCTGTGAATCCCCTGTGGCCAGCTGTGAATCCCCTGTGGCCAGCTTTGAATCCCCTGTGGCCAGCTGTGAATCCCCTGTGAATCCCCTGTGGCCAGCTGTGAAACACAACACCAGATGGTAACTCTGTCCAGCTGTAAAGCCGTATGGAGAGCTGAAAAGCCCTGTGGCCAGCTGTTAAACCTTGTGGCCAGCTGTTAAACCTTGTGGCCAGCTGTTAAACCTTGTGGCCAGCTGTTAAACCTTGTGGCTAGCTGTTAAACCTTGTGGCCAGCTGTTAAACCTTGTGGCCAGCTGTTAAACCTTGTGGCCAGCTGTGAGGTCCTTTGGCCAGCTGGTGAAGCACAGTATTAAGGAGAGCTTCCCCAGACCTCCACCGACCTAAGCTTCAGATATATGCCTAGATAAAGTCTGCCACTGGTGCTCTGACGCGAGGATATGTTCGTCCCATCCCAAATCCTTCTCCTGATCCCTTCCAAGTGCTTTATTGTCGTAATGGCTTGGCGCTTTCCCCTCTCCCCTGATATTTCCCTTCCCTCGTCCTCCTCGCCATGACGGAGGTCAGGAAGATAACCTTTGTTATTGTTGACATAATTATTAATATTAATGATAACATTTAAGAGATAACATGCGGGTTGTCGATAATTTTTTTTTACTGATAGTTCAGTGATTATAATTTACAGTGAGTTTCAGGGACCTGCAGTCCCTGAACAGTGGTACGAACCTATGGCATACTTCTCTGTTGTGTTCTACGAGAGATTGGATCCTCTCCATACCAGCTAGAGCAGGTTGCGGGTCCCCTTTACAATTAGACGGGGCTATATATATATATATATATATATATATATATATATATATATATATATATATATATATATATATATATATATATATATATATATATATATATATATACATATATATATATATATACATATATATATATATAACTGAAAACTCACACCCCAGAAGTGATTCGAACCCATACTCCCAGGAGCAACGCAACTGGTATGTACAGGGACGCCTTAATCCGCTTGACCATCACGACCGGACATAAGGAAGTGATAGCCGAAGCTATTTGAACCACTTCCCCGCCGGCACTCGGATGGTAATCTTGGGCATAGCATTTTATCAAATCACCTCATTCTTTGGGGCACACGTGAGGAACACAAATGCAAACAAGCCTGAATGGTCCCCAGGACTATATACAACTGAAAACTCACTCCGTGATGACTCCGTGAAAACTCCGGTCGTGATGGTCAAGCGGATTAAGGCGTCCCTGTACATACCAGTTGCGTTGCTCCTGGGAGTATGGGTTCGAGTCACTTCTGGGGTGTGAGTTTTCAGTTGTATATAGTCCTGGGGACCATTCAGGCTTGTTTGCATTTGTGTTCCTCACGTGTGCCCCAAAGAATGAGGTGATTTGATAAAATGCTATGCCCAAGATTACCATCCGAGTGCCGGCGGGGAAGTGGTTCAAATAGCTTCGGCTATCACTTCCTTATGTCCGGTCGTGATGGTCAAGCGGATTAAGGCGTCCCTGTACATACCAGTTGCGTTGCTCCTGGGAGTATGGGTTCGAGTCACTTCTGGGGTGTGAGTTTTCAGTTGTATATAGTCCTGGGGACCATTCAGGCTTGTTTGCATATATATATATATATATATATATATATATATATATATATATATATATATATATATATATATATATATATATATATATCTTTACATCTATCTATTCATCTATATATATATCCATATATATATCAATCTATATATATCCATCTATATCTCCATCTATTTATCTATCCACCTATATATTCATCTATCGATCTGCCCATATATCTTTCTGTCCATCCATTTATCTTTCCATCCGACTATATATCTATCTACCGACATATCCTTCTATGCAATCATATATATATCTATCGACCTATCCTATTGATCTCTATATCCTTCCATCTAACCACTCTATCCATCCATCCATCTTGTCCCCCTCATCATCCCCCCTATCCCTCGCCCCACCCTCTCTCTCCCCCCCTCTCCTTACATCTTCACCGCACACTATCTTCGCTGTGTACACTATCTTCATCACCACAGTCATCTTCACTACGCACTATTATCCTCACTGCAACCCGAAGGAATTCAGTTCAACCTTTTTTTTTTTTTTTTTATTAAGATATGAGGTACATGTGCATTAGTGCAGCTACCCTAGACTATATGAAGTGGAGTACAGTGTGTCAAAAAAGCTAACTAGATGATGCTAAAACATCCCCATCACACAGGATGGTTATTCATACAGAGGCATGTGATAAGCGGTCTGCACTGGCAGACTCCGGATCCATTTTGAGGATATCAACAACACAAGATTGAATAAGGTAGCAGAGTAATACAAGTCCCCATCTCGCAGGATAGTTAGTCATACAGAGCCATGTGTTTAATAGCCTGCACTGGCAAATTTTGGGTATACTGTGAGGATATCTTCAAGAATACGAGAGTGAATAAAGTAATTGCAAAGCTCCAGGTACCTCGTGCCAACTGGTCTGAAAGGTCTAATAACTGGGCATTCAGTGATGTAGTGCGGGAGATCGTGCCGTAGTTCCTGCTCACAGAGTTTGCAACTGGAGTGCTCAGGATTGGGAGACCCGTCACCTGCAGCCACCTGCCACAGGTAACGGTAACCCAACCTGATCCTTGCAACCACTGTGTCGCACAGTCTAGTGGACGTTTTGTGCTGTCCATAGATGTAGGTTTCAGATCTGAACAAATCATAGCTTTTTATACTAGTACTTTCAGGTCGTTGGGAGTCAGTAAGTTCTTTCCTATCAGATCTGAATGTTTGGACCAATACAGTTTTGACAGCAGAGATGGGGATACCTAGATCTAATTCAACTTCAAACTTGTTACACACTAATTTGGCTGCAATGTCTGTCTCATTATAATGGGTTATATTTATGTGTGAAGGTATCCATACAAAGGAGATTCGAGACCCTTTACTCTGTGCATCAATTAGTTCAACCTATTCCAATAACTCAGGAACGTTCACGGTAAACTCTACGGAAATCGCATCCCCGATTTCATTTCACACCGTGAAAAATCGCACCCCGAGGCGGGGTGGGGGATTTACTGGGTTACAGGCGATATCTCTTAATTTAAATTAGGCCTACCCCGACTAAACCTACGTCCGTCCCGCACTCCAGACTATTCCCCCTGCCAATTTGGGCGAGGTTATCCCCCCCCATGTGGTTGCAGGTTTCTAATTTTGGACAGACAAACCAACAGACAGAGAGACAGACAGACAGCTAGGGGTACCTTGTCTGGTTGTATTTGTCCAACCCGTACTCGCACTTGCTTATAGTCAGTATTGGCTTATTTAATAAGTGCATATGTGACATACTAATTGATTGTGAATATTTTAGTTTGCCTTGAAAAGCTCCATAGAAAACACCGACCTCACCTAACCTTCTTAGTAAGTTAATATATGCATCTTATTGCTTCGTAATTACAATTATTACTTAACCTATCAACGGTATAGGTTAAGTAATAATTGTAATTAAGAAGCAATAAGATGCTTATCTTAACATACTAAGAAGGTTAGGAGAGGTCAGTGGTTTCTATGGAGCTTTTGAAGGTAAACTAAAATATTCACAATCAATTAGTATGTCACATATGCACTTATTAAATAAGCCAATATTGACTAAAAGCAAGTGCAAGAACGGGTTGCAACGTCGGGAATCTCGGCCTCAAAGAAAAGGATATATATATATATTATATATAATAATATAGTATATATGTATATAGTATATATGCATACATCTTCATCACCGTCGACCAGTACTACAGCTGGCGACTTATGGACAGACAGATACATTTTGTTTAAGTTAAAGGATCGTCCTGGACGAGCCAGTGGTGTTGGACCATAACTGAGAGGCCTGACGTCGGTCCCATTAGTGTGGCTCTTCCTCTCTAGCTCGGCTCAGCTCACGTCAAACTAGACCAACATTATCATATTAGTTACCAATTAATGTCATCAATCATATGTTAATTTGATTTGCATCTGATAATTTTTTTCAGTGATATAACTTAATTTAAATATGCGTTCTGGCTATTAGAAAAAACTGTTCTTTCCTATTTATAAAAAAATACAAATAAATAATTTAATACTCTTGTTGAAATGTTATTCTTAATAACATTCATTTAATCAAAATTGAGTAGCTTAAGAATTATTATAATATTTAAAGTGGAAAACACACATCACCTAAATAAATACGATTGTCTGAAAATGAATATAGTAACCAATTTTAGCACCCAAATATAAGTATAAGTATAATTATATACAAAAGTCAGATTTTAACTAATAACACCTTTAACACGTCATAGTTATAGATCTGCACATGCATTATTTTTTTTTATTAACAAAAGGCCTATTGAAATAAAATAGTTTACAAGATACAGAAAACGTTTTTGGAAAAATCTAAGTAATCTATTTTTTTCTCGTCCTCGCATCTTCATGGTTAAATAGTCTACGTTTTCTATGACATTCACCACGATAACTAGATTTCGAACTATCATATACATGTCTAACCTACGCTTAAAACAATGAAAGCGATCCCGCATTTGTTACCCCGGCATACCTGTTCCATAAATCTACAACCCAGCATCCAAACCAGTATTAACCCAGGTCTTTCCTAGACCTAAACTAACTTGTCCTTCAGTTCATGCACATCCTCTTCCGTCCTGTTCCATAAGAATACACACCGGCGGGAAGCTCACTCAAGGTCCCTGGAACAGAAGTGAAAAGGGACCGACCACCCAGCCTGTTCACACCTCTCCCAAGTTCAATCATCGTCATTCTGCAATGACATATATATATATATATATATATATATATATATATATATATATATATATATATATATATATATATATATATATATATATATATATATAAAAGGGAGGGAGTACCACCTCTGGCTGGAAGAAGGGGGACCCATAGCCTCGGAGGAAACCACACATAACGCATTAGAGGGAATGTTTAGGTCCCCTCCAATACAGTTTCTGTGTGCTTTTCTCCTACCACCCCTTTTCTTTTTTCTTTTTGTTTGCTTTATTGTGTATTTAAAGGTTACATGACTGATATTGGTTGATACAAAAAATGCCTAAAGGTTATGGATCTCTTGAAGCTCCTCCGCTTCCGGACAGGAACCGAGGATGCAGCAGGCATTCCCTCTCTGGATCGCCACACTGAGGTGCTGAAACAAAAAAAAACTGGAAGCCTTTGGGTCTCTGGTGACGTCAATGAGCTTGGAGCCCAATTCCTTGAGAAATCCCAAGGCACTCTTGCCCCAGGGGCCATGCGTCTCAGACGCTATGGGAACAAAGAGGTATTGATTCTTCCAGTCGCCTGTACTTGAGTGATTTTGCTGTTTCCCTGTGGTTGGCCGCCCCACCTGCTTAATCAGCTCCGAAGTGAACATAGGTGTCAGCCAGGGTGGATACACATGTGTAGTCCCACACCAACTGTTTGCCCGCTTTCCAAGGGTATATAGTGATACCATCAGGGCGAAGTGCGGGGTCATTCGGGTGGTGGGTTCCAAGGATGCGAGGTTCTCTCTCTGCTGGGCATCGAGCTGAGACGAGGCTCCTTTTGATGATGTCATTGACCTTTTTGTGTCTTGCATGCCAGCCCTTTGTGCTTCGGCAATGCAACCCATGCAGTCCGTATTGGTCTGCTTCCACCCTGTTGCAAATACACTTGTATTCAGTGTGAATTGGGGCACCAAGGCGGAGGGCCACTGCTACACGAAGGGATTCTGGATCTAGGCGCGTGCCCATTGTTGACATGGGTACTGCCAGGAGGAAGTCTCCTGCATGGGGGGCACGCACTGCTCTGAGGCGGGCTTTCTCCTTGTCTGATGTTGCGGCGCTGAGCATGGCATCAGCTACTTTTTCCACTAGAGTGTGGTGCCAGCTGGACTGTTTGTTTTTTTGTTGGCTCTATAATGGTGGCTGGGGCTGCAAGAACATCCCACTGATTTGAACATTCAGTGAAAGCAGGATCGTGTATTCCTGCTGAATCTCTCAGGGATGCAGATATATATATATATATATATATATATATATATATATATATATATATATATATATATATATATATATATATATATATATATATATATATATATATGTCGTACCTAATAGCCAGAACGCACTTCTATGCCTACTATTCAAGGCCCGATTTGCCTAATAAGCCAAGTTTTCATGAATTAATTGTTTTTCGACTACCTAACCTACCTAACCTAACCTAACTTTTTCGGCTACCTAACCTAACCTAACCTATAAAGATAGGTTAGGTTAGGTTAGGTAGGGTTGGTTAGGTTCGGTCATATATCTACGTTATTTTTAACTCCAATAAAAAAAAATTGACCTCATACATAATGAAATGGGTAGCTTTATCATTTCATAAGAAAAAAATTAGAGAAAATATATTATTTCATGAAAACTTGGCTTATTAGGCAAATCGGGCCTTGAATAGTAGGCATGGAAGTGCGTTCTGGCTATTAGGTACGACATATATATATATATATATATATATATATATATATATATATATATATATATATATATATATATATATATATATATATATATATATATATATATATATATATATATTTTTTTTTTTTTTTTTTAAAGTTTGTGAGGGTACCACCTCTGGTGCCAATGTGGGGACCCATAGCCTCGGAGAAGAAAATAAAAAGTATTCAGAGGAGACCTTGTGGTTTCTCACTGAACACTAATATTATCTTCTCCTACCACCCCCATTCTTTTGTATGTACACATATATATTTACTTTATTTGAACTTTGTTACAAAAAAGGAGTTACATATGGGTTACAAAGATGGTTGTCATAGGTTGTCGAGTTCCTCCAGCTCCTCAGATGGCGGGCAGGAACCCTGGATGCAGTGTGCATTTCCCCTCTGTATCGCCACACTGAGGCGCTGGAAAAGAAAGCTTGCAGCTCTCGGGTCCCTTGTTGTTTCAATGAGCCTAGAACCCAATTCCTTCAAAAAACTGGTAGCACTTTTACCCCAGGCGCCGAGCGTCTCAGAAGCAATGGGGACAAAATTGTAGTGGTGATCCAGTTCTCTATACTTACGGGATTTGGCTGCTGCCCTGTGGGTGGCAGCGCCACCTGGTTGTGCAACACTGAGGTTAATGTAGGTGTTAGCCAGGGTTGATACGCACGTGTAGTCCCATACCAACTGCTTGCCATTCTTCCAGGGGTTCACTGTGATACCATCCGGGCGACCAATAAGAGCATCAGAGTTACGGGGCGTTAGGTAACGGGGCTCTCTTTCAGCTGGGCATCCAGCTGTGGTGAGGCTCCTCTTGATGATGTCGTTAACTTCACTGTGCCTCGAGTGCCATCCCCCTGTGCTTTGGCAGAGTAGGCCATGGTGACCGTACCTGTCAGCCACCACCTCGCCGCAAATACACCTATATCTGGTGTGGATTGGGGCAGCAAGGCGGAGGGCCACAGCAATTCGGAGGGCGTGTGGTGTGAGACGCGTGCCAGTTGCCGACATTGGGGTTGCTAACAGGAAATCCCCTGCATGTGGTGCTGCTACTGCTGTGAGGCGAGCAATGTCGTGTATTCGTGTATTCCTGCTGAATATATATATATATATATATATATACATATATATATATATATATATATATATATATATATATATATATATATATATATATATATATATGTCGTACCTAGTAGCCAGAACGCACTTCTCGGCCTACTATGCAAGGCCCGATTTGCCTAATAAGCCAAGTTTTCCAGAATTAATATATTTTCTCAAATTTTTTTCTGTTGAAATGATAAAGCTACCCATTTCATTATGTATGAGGTCAATTTTTTTTTATTGGAGTTAAAATTAACGTAGATATATGACCGAACCTAACCAACCCTACCTAACCTAACCTAACCTATCTTTATAGGTTAGGTTAGGTAGCCGAAAAAGTTAGGTTAGGCTAGGTTAGGTAGGTTAGGTAGTCGAAAAACAATTAATTCATGAAAACTTGGCTTATTAGGCAAATCGGGCCTTGCATAGTAGGCTGAGAAGTGCGTTCTGGCTACTAGGTACGACATATATATATATATATATGTCGTACCTAATAGCCAGAACGCACTTCTCAGCCTACTATTCAAGGCCCGATTTGCCTAATAAGCCAAGTTTTCATGAATTAATGTTTTTTCGTCTACCTAACCTACCTAACCTAACCTAACCTAGCTTTTTTTGGCTACCTAACCTAACCTTACCTATAAATATAGGTTAGGTTAGGTTAGGTAGGGTTGGTTAGGTTCGGTCATATATCTACGTTAATTTTAACTCCAATAAAAAAAAATTGACCTCATACATAGAGAAAAGGGTTGCTTTATCATTTCATAAGAAAAAAATTATAGTAAATATATTAATTCAGGAAAACTTGGCTTATTAGGCAAATCGGGCCTTAAATAGTAGGCTGAGAAGTGAGTTCTGGCTACTAGGTACGACATATATATATATATATATATATATATATATATATATATATATATATATATATATATATATACATATATATATATATATATATATATATATATATATATATATATATATATATATATATATATATATATATGTATATATATATGTATGTATATATATATATATAT
Organism: Procambarus clarkii; assembly: GCF_040958095.1. Lineage (NCBI taxonomy): Eukaryota > Metazoa > Arthropoda > Malacostraca > Decapoda > Cambaridae > Procambarus > Procambarus clarkii. The sequence continues at coordinate 26,777,771 of NC_091196.1, forward strand.
ATATATATATATGTCGTACCTAGTAGCCAGAACTCACTTCTCAGCCTACTATTCAAGGCCCGATTTGCCTAATAAGCCAAGTTTTCCTGAATTAATATATTTACTATAATTTTTTTCTTATGAAATGATAAAGCTACCCTTTTCTCTATGTATGAGGTCAATTTTTTTTTATTGGAGTTAAAATTAACGTAGATATATGACCGAACCTAACCAACCCTACCTAACCTAACCTAACCTATATTTATATGTAAGGTTAGGTTAGGTAGCCAAAAAAAGCTAGGTTAGGTTAGGTTAGGTAGGTTATGTAGACGAAAAAACATTAATTCGTGAAAACTTGGCTTATTAGGCAAATCGGGCCTTGAATAGTAGGCTGAGAAGTGCGTTCTGGCTATTAGGTACGACATATATATATATATATATATATATATATATATATATATATATATATATATATATATATATATATATATATATATATATATGTCGTACCTAGTAGCCAGAACGCACTTTTCAGCCTACTATGCAAGGCCCGATTTGCCTTATTAGCCAAGTTTTCCTGAATTAATATATTTTCTCTAATTTTTTTCTTATGAAATGATAAAGCTGCCCATTTCATTATGTATGAGGTCAATTTTTTTTATTGGAGTTAAAATTAACGTAGATATATGACCGAACCTAACCAACCCTACCTAACCTAACCTAACCTATCTTTATAGGTAAGGTTAGGTTAGGTAGCCTAAAAAGTTAGGTTAGGTTAGGTTAGGTAGGTTAGGTAGACGAAAAACAATTAATTCATGAAAACTTGGCTTACTAGGCAAATCGGGCCTTGTATAGTAGGCTGATAAGTGCGTTCTGGCTACTAGGTACGACATATATATATATATATATATATATATATATATATATATATATATATATATATATGTGTGTGTGTGTGTGTGTGTGGGGCTGAACTGAAAGTATTGCTTAGACTTTTGATTTTTAAATTTAATTTGTTCATGTATGATTTTGATTTAGAATTACTGTAAAAATATATAATTTTACATTTTTGTTGGTGCAGGTCACAGGGGGGTCTCAAGTCCCTGGTGCAGGTCACAGGGGGGTCTCAAGTCCCTGGTGCAGGTCACAGGGGGGGTCTCAAGTCCCTGGTGCAGATCACAGGGGGGTCTCAAGTCCCTGGTGCAGGTCACAGGGGGGTCTCAAGTCCCTGGTGCAGGTCACAGGGGGGGTCTCAAGTCCCTGGTGCAGGTCACAGGGGGGGTCTCAAGTCCCTGGTGCAGGTCACAGGGGGGTCTCAAGTCCCTGGTGCAGGTCACAGGGGGGTCTCAAGTCCCTGGTGCAGGTCACAGGGGGGGTCTCAAGTCCCTGGTGCAGGTCACAGGGGGGGTCTCAAGTCCCTGGTGCAGGTCACAGGGGGGTCTCAAGTCCCTGGTGCAGGTCACAGGGGGGTCTCAAGTCCCTGGTGCAGGTCACAGGGGGGTCTCAAGTCCCTGGTGCAGGTCACAGGGGGGTCTCAAGTCCCTGGTGCAGGTCACAGGGGGGTCTCAAGTCCCTGGTGCAGGTCACAGGGGGGGTCTCAAGTCCCTGGTGCAGGTCACAGGGGGGTCTCAAGTCCCTGGTGCAGGTCACAGGGGGGGTCTCAAGTCCCTGGTGCAGGTCACAGGGGGGGTCTCAAGTCCCTGGTGCAGGTCACAGGGGGGGTCTCAAGTCCCTGGTGCAGGTCACAGGGGGGGGTCTCAAGTCCCTGGTGCAGGTCACAGGGGGGTCTCAAGTCCCTGGTGCAGGTCACAGGGGGGTCTCAAGTCCCTGGTGCAGGTCACAGGGGGGTCTCAAGTCCCTGGTGCAGGTCACAGGGGGGTCTCAAGTCCCTGGTGCAGGTCACAGGGGGGTCTCAAGTCCCTGGTGCAGGTCACAGGGGGGTCTCAAGTCCCTGGTGCAGGTCACAGGGGGGGTCTCAAGTCCCTGGTGCAGGTCACAGGGGGGTCTCAAGTCCCTGGTGCAGGTCACAGGGGGGTCTCAAGTCCCTGGTGCAGGTCACAGGGGGGTCTCAAGTCCCTGGTGCAGGTCACAGGGGGGGTCTCAAGTCCCTGGTGCAGGTCACAGGGGGGGTCTCAAGTCCCTGGTGCAGGTCACAGGGGGGGTCTCAAGTCCCTGGTGCAGGTCACAGGGGGGTCTCAAGTCCCTGGTGCAGGTCACAGGGGGGTCTCAAGTCCCTGGTGCAGGTCACAGGGGGGGTCTCAAGTCCCAGGTGCAGGTCACAGGGGGGTCTCAAGTCCCTGGTGCAGGTCACAGGGGGGTCTCAAGTCCCTGGTGCAGGTCACAGGGGGGTCTCAAGTCCCTGGTGCAGGTCACAGGGGGGGTCTCGAGTCCCTGGTGCAGGTCACAGGGGGGGGTCTCAAGTCCCTGGTGCAGGTCACAGGGGGGTCTCAAGTCCCTGGTGCAGGTCGCTCTATTCTTGAACACCCAAATCACGGAACTATTTACTCTACCCACCATGAGAGTAAGGACAAGACAAGAACATATCGATGCCAACACAGAAGACAATGTCCAACATAACAGGCCAATTACACTGGATTAATCTTTGTGTTTAGATAGGAGATGCCTCGTATGGGCCAATAAGCCTTCTGCAGCCCCTATGTTTATCCCTTATGTATCCCCCCATGTTTTCACCTTCATTGTATTATCACCTGACCTAATGCGGGTATAAAATCAACTAGTATTGTAAGATCTGTTCACTTGAGAATGAACCATGGAGGTTCGAAACGTCGTGCAAATTATACAAATAAGTGTAATACACTCTATAGTAAATCACTTCTTTTCTTCACCTTAAAAGTACGAAAATGAGTTTTGGAGAACTCCTATTTCAATTAAGCCCTGATGCTAAGAAAATAGTTAGAGGGATAGAAGCCCTAAACCAGAAAATAATAAATACAGAATATGCGGTCATATTCAATGAAACATGTTTGAAAGAAAACCTGCTGCCAGTATACACCAATATATATATATATATATATATATATATATATATATATATATATATATATATATATATATATATATATATATATATATATATATATATGTAATATATAACACCAAATTGGTGTGTGGAGCAGGTTAACATGGCTCTCAGCTCGAGCACAGAAGCAGCTGCCGTTAACACCCTCTCGCTCCCTCCCTTAGGCAGAAGAGATAAATTCACATGTGTGAGGGGCTCCTTTGTGTTGTTGTTGTCCCTGGGGGCTCAAACGTCAGTTCTCACACGTGTTGAGCTCCCTCCGTCCCTTCCTCAACCCCTCTCCCTTCTCTCTCTCTCTCTCCACCTCCCTCCCTCGCCAGACACACGCCTGCCTTGTTCCCACTGAACTAAGATTCATTGCCTCGAAGAACGAATTAAATGGTGGTTAAAATTAGAACAGGAAAGGGATTAATTTTATTGAGTTGCTGCTTATGTTTCTATCCCATATTCCTCTTCTTTATGAAGTCTGTAACTTTAAACTAACATTTCAGTAATCATGTGAGGCGGAGAAATTTCTCTTTCTCTAAATACTGTCACTAGTTTCTTGAAGAAATATTCTGGGAAGCCAAAGCAGTTTGAGAATGTCTATAGCTAATCCTCTGCCAGGAGGAAGTCTCGCTTGTAGCTTCCATTAAGCTTTCCCTTGAGATCAAAGACTCAATTCCACTTTTCTTAAATCGCCCCAACACCAATCAGGACTGAATTGCCACTAGCGGGAGCTTCTCCCCTCTATTGGAGCGGCGTTGAGGATCACTTGTGGGCTCTAAGAATTGTTCTCCTGCTTCTTGACTTGTTAGTCGGGAGGCTCCTGGTCGGGAGGCTCCTGGTCGGGAGGCTCTTGGTCGGGAGGCTCTTGGTCGGGAGGCTCTTGGTCGGGAGGCTCTTGGTCGGGAGGCTCTTGGTCTGGTAGCTGTTAGTCGGGAGGCTCCTGGTCGGGAGGCTCTTGGTCGGGAGGCTCTTGGTCGGGAGGCTCTTGGTCGGGAGGCTCTTGGTCGGGAGGCTCTTGGTCTGGTAGCTGTTAGTCGGGAGGCTCCTGGTCGGGAGGCTCTTGGTCGGGAGGCTCTTGGTCGGGAGGCTCTTGGTCTGGTAGCTGTTAGTCGGGAGGCTCCTGGTCGGGAGGCTCTTGGTCGGGAGGCTCTTGGTCGGGAGGCTCTTGGTCGGGAGGCTCTTGGTCGGGAGGCTCTTGGTCTGGTAGCTGTTAGTCGGGAGGCTCTTAATCGGGTCGGTGTTTGCAGCAGTTAGTGACAATCTTCGTCTTCCCGACCCTCCAGCTTGTGACAGTTGTCATAATTGCATGTGGCTGAACGTTGGCTTCTATAAGCCAGCAGAAGCGAGCGCCTGGGAGCGGAGGTGAGCAGCGCCCCACCGTCGCAGTCCCCGCGGGAGAGTAGTTAAGGTACTGACCTCCAGTGAGTAATAACACGAGTGGCAGCATTGGGCTACTGAGGTCAGTCAATACTACTGAGAAAGAGAGACAGGGTCGTTAACGCTAACAGGTTTATTAATCAAATTAACCGCCAATTACCCACAAAATTGGGAATGTTTACGTTAATGAGAGTGACACAGCACAATGTCGAGTGCTTCCCGAGTGAATGACGGTGAGAGCAGCCGTCTCGGCGTCATTCACTCGGGCTACGACACCCGAGTGAATGACGCATCCCAACACTCTGCTGACAATTCTTGCAGTTAATGCTTCTCATCTTTAGGTTATCTTGAGGTGATTTCGGGGCTTTTAGTGTCCCCGCGGCCCGGTCCTCGACCAGGCCTCCACCCCTAGGAAGCAGCCCGTGACAGCTGACTAACACCCAGGTACCTATTTTACTGCTAGGTAACAGGGGCATAGGGTGAAAGAAACTCTGCCCATTGTTTCTCGCCGACGCCTGGGATCGAACCCAGGACCACAGGATCACAAGACCAGCATGCTGTCCGCTCGGCCGACCGGCTCCCTTCACTGCAGTCAGTTCACAAGCAACACGGAAGGCCAGATCTGTTCCTCGCAACACAATGCAACATGCACAAACATCACATAAATGTTACAGGCGTCACCACGGGACGTCACACACCTCCCGACGTGATCTAGTCAGATGTGTGTCAGCCATGCGGGGTCGTCCTTGAAGGACACCTGATACACACCTGAAGGCTTATATGGTCTCTGTATCAAGAGGTACAGTGATGGACAGTTGTGATAAGCCTGTAGTCGCTGGGGCCAGATTCATGAAGCAGTTACGCAAACACTTACGAGCCTGTACATCTTTTCTCAATCTTAGGCGGCTTTGTTTACAATTATTAAACAGTTAATGAGCTCCGAAGCACCAGGAGGCTGTTTATAACAATAACAACAGTTGATTGGCAAGTTTTCATGCTTGTAAACTGTTTAATAAATGTAACCAAAGCCGTCAAAGATTGAGGAAAGATGTACACGTTCGAAAGTACTTGCGTAACTCCTTCGTGAATCTGGCCCCTGTACCTTGCGTAGCTTCCGGGGATCAATGGCCCCGTGGCCCGGTCTCCGATCAGGTCTCCTGGCTGGTAGTCTGGTCAACCAGGCTGTTGGACGCGGCTCCTCGCAGCCTCACGTATGAATCACAGCCTGGTTGATCAGGTATCCTCTGAAGGTGCTTATAGAGTTCTCTCTTGAACACTGTGAGGGGTCGGCCAGTTATGCCCCTTATGTGTAGTGGAAGCGTGTTGAACAGTCTCGGGCCTCTGATGTTGATAGAGTTCTCTCTCAGAGTACTGTGAACGATAGTGCGTTCACAGTGAGCGTGCGGTGACTGTGCATCTCATGTCACTTGACGACATGATGGTGAGGTCTACCTTCAGCTGACGTTCCTTGGGCTCCCTCCCTCACACTCCCTCCCTCCCTCCCTCACACTCCCTCCCTCCCTACCTCCCTCCCTCCCTCCCTCCCTCATACTCTCTCACATTTCCTCCCTCCCTCCCTCCCTCACACTCCCTCCCTCACACTCCCTCCCTCCCTCCCTCACACTCCCTCCCTCCCTCCCTCCCTCACACTCCCTCCCTCCCTCACACTCCCCCCCTCCCTCCCTCCCTCACACTCCCTCCCGCCCTCAGTCACCCCCAACAGAGTGAGTGTCTCTCACACAGTAACGGTACCCAGCCTTTACCTCTTAATCAAGGCTAAGACTGCCCGTTAATTACCAGTTCTTGATGTTAACCATGCTCCTGTTGAAATGTAAACCATGCTCCTGTTGTACTGTTAACCCTGCTCCTGTTGTACTGTTAACCCTGCTCCTGTTGTACTGTTAACCGTCCTCCTGTTGTACTGTTAACCCTGCTCCTGTTGTACTGTTAACCGTCCTCCTGTTGTACTGTTAACCCTGCTCCTGTTGTACTGTTAACCCTGCTCCTGTTGTACTGTTAACCCTGCTCCTGTTGTACTGTTAACCCTGCTCCTGTTGTACTGTTAACCGTGCTCCTGTTGTACTGTTAACCCTGCTCCTGTTGTACTGTTAACCGTGCTCCTGTTGTACTGTTAACCCTGCTCCTGTTGTACTGTTAACCCTGCTCCTGTTGTACTGTTAACCCTGCTCCTGTTGTACTGTTAACCCTGCTCCTGTTGTACTGTTAACCGTGCTCCTGTTGTACTGTTAACCCTGCTCCTGTTGTACTGTTAACCGTGCTCCTGTTGTACTGTTAACCCTGCTCCTGTTGTACTGTTAACCCTGCTCCTGTTGTACTGTTAACCCTGCTCCTGTTGTACTGTTAACCCTGCTCCTGTTGTACTGTTAACCCTGCTCCTGTTGTACTGTTAACCCTGCTCCTGTTGTACTGTTAACCGTCCTCCTGTTGTAATGTTAACCCAGCTCGTGTTGTAATGTTAACCATGCTCCTGTTGTAATGTTAACCCTGCTCCTGTTGTAATGTTAACCCTGCTCCTGTTGTAATGTTAACCATGCTCCTGTTGTAATGTTAACCCTGCTCCTGTTGTAATGTTAACCCTGCTCCTGTTGTAATGTTAACCCTGCTCCTGTTGTAATGTTAACCCTGCTCCTGTTGTAATGTTAACCCTGCTCCTGTTGTAATGTTAACCATGCTCCTGTTGTAATGTTAACCCTGCTCCTGTTGAAATGTAAACCATGCTCCTGTTGTAATGTTAACCCGGCTCCTGTTGTAATGTTAACCCTGCTCCTGTTGTAATGTTAACCCTGCTCCTGTTGTAATGTTAACCCTGCTCCTGTTGTAATGTTAACCCTGCTCCTGTTGTAATGTTAACCCTGCTCCTGTTGTAATGTTAACCATGCTCCTGTTGTAATGTTAACCCTGCTCCTGTTGAAATGTAAACCCTGCTCCTGTTGTAATGTTAACCCTGCTCCTGTTGTAATGTTAACCCTGCTCCTGTTGTAATGTAAACCATGCTCCTGTTGTAATGTTAACCCTGCTCCTGTTGAAATGTAAACCATGCTCCTGTTGTAATGTTAACCCTGCTCCTGTTGTCCTGTTAACCCTGCTCCTGTTGTAATGTTAACCGTGCTCCTGTTGTAATGTTAACCCTGCTCCTGTTGTAATGTTAACCATGCTCCTGTTGTAATGTTAACCCAGCTCCTGTTGTAATGTTAACCATGCTCCTGTTGAAATGTAAACCCTGCTCCTGATATAATGTTAACCCTACTCCTGTTGTAATGTTAACCCTGCTCCTGTTGTCCTGTTAACCGTGTTCCTGTTGTCCTGTTAACCCTGCTCCTGTTGTTATGTTAACCGTGCTCCTGTTGTAATGTTAACCGTGCTCCTGTTGTAATGTTAACCCTGCTCCTGTTGTCCTGTTAACCGTGTTCCTGTTATCCTGTTAACCCTGCTCCTGTTGTTATGTTAACCGTGCTCCTGTTGTCCTGCTAACCCTGCTCCTGTTGTTATGTTAACCATGCTCCTGTTGTCCTGTTAACCGTGCTCCTGTTGTAATGTTAACCGTGCTCCTGTTGTTATGTTAACCGTGCTCCTGTTGTCCTGTTAACCCTGCTCCTGTTGTCCTGTTAACCCTGCTCCTGTTGTAATGTTAACCATGCTCCTGTTGTTATGTTAACCGTGCTCCTGTTGTAATGTTAACCCTGCTCCTGTTGTCCTGTTAACCGTGTTCCTGTTGTCCTGTTAACCCTGCTCCTGTTGTTATGTTAACCGTGCTCCTGTTGTCCTGCTAACCCTGCTCCTGTTGTTATGTTAACCGTGCTCCTGTTGTAATGTTAACCCTGCTCCTGTTGTCCTGTTAACCGTGTTCCTGTTGTCCTGTTAACCCTGCTCCTGTTGTAATGTTAACCGTGCTCCTGTTGTTATGTTAACCGTGCTCCTGTTGTCCTGTTAACCGTGCTCCTGTTGTCCTGTTAACCGTGCTCCTGTTGTCCTGTTAACCCTTTTCCTGTTATAATGTTAACCCTACTCCTGTTGTAATGTTAACCCTGCTCCTGTTGTAATGTTAACCCTACTCCTGTTGTAATGTTAACCCTGCTCCTGTTGTAATGTTAACCGTCCTCCTGTTGTAATGTTAACCGTCCTCCTGTTGTAATGTTAACCCTGCTCCTGTTGTCCTGTTAACCCTGCTCCTCTTGTAATGTTAACCGTCCTCCTGTTGTAATGTTAACCATGCTCCTGTTGTCCTGTTAACCCAGCTCCTGTTGTAATGTTAACCACCAGTGTTGCCTTGTGCCCATGGTGTTTGGTCACCAGAGGGCCGCGGGCACCAGATAACACTACTGCAAAAGCTTGTAACACTTACTAAACCCTGGGCTCTACCCCAAGCTTCTTAAAGGAGACTTCAGAAGCTGCCGCCACCAACCTGAAAACTTCTGTAATTACGCTAATTTGACCGCAGGAAGGATCAGTCAATTGCACTTGTAAATCTCAGTATGTGGATCCCCAGTTATGAATAGGAGGGATGAATTGACTTTAATGTGTGGTTTAACTGAACCAAAAGGGTTTATATATATATATATATATATATATATATATATATATATATATATATATATATATATATATATATATATATATATATATATATATATATATATATATATATATATATATATATATATATATATATATAATCTTTGGACAACACCCACCAGTGGGACTCGAACCCAGAAAGCACAACTACCTTCCAGTAGCTGCCATAACTAGTATGCTTTAACCCACTACACCATCAGACCCTACAAAAGAAGTAGAGACTTCGAGATATATATACATCTCAAATATCTCCACTTCCCGAGGGCACCAGATGAGTGTGAGGTTAGTCTGCATTTTTCGTCAAGCCACTGTCAATGTGAGAGAACTCGTGTCCAGCTTATAAGCTGGACACGAGTTCTCTCACATTGACAGTGGCTTGACGAAAAATGCAGACTAACCTCACACTCATCTGGTGCCCTCGGGAAGTGGAGATATTTGAGATGTATATATATCTCGAAGTCTCTACTTCTTTTGTAGGGTCTGATGGTGTAGTGGGTTAAAGCATACTAGTTATGGCAGCTACTGGAAGGTAGTTGTGCTTTCTGGGTTCGAGTCCCACTGGTGGGTGTTGTCCAAAGATTGTTAATCTTCACTTGTGGTTTATGCAAGTATAGGCTTATATATATATATATATATATATATATATATATATATATATATATATATATATATATATATATATATATATATATATATATATATATATTGGTGTATACTGGCAGCAGGTTTTCTTTTAAACATGTCTCATTGAATATGACCGCATATTCTGTATTTACTATGTTCTGATTTAGGGCTTCTATCCCTCTAACTATTTTCCTAGCATCAGGGCTTAGCTGAAAGAGGAGTTCTCCAAAACTCATGTTTGTTATTTTAAGGTGAAGAAAAAGTGAATTACTATAGAATGTATTACACTTATTTATACAATTTGCACAACGTTTCGAACCTCTATGGTTCATTCTCAAGTGAAAAGAAATTACAGATCTCGTTAAATTTATACCAGTACGGGGTTAGGTGATAAAACAATTAGAATAAAGGAAAGGCAAGGGGATAAATAGGGGATAAATGGGGGACGAAGCACATACAAAGATTAATCAGGTGTAATTGGCCTGTTATGTTGAGCAGTGTCTTCTGTGTTGGCATCGTTATGTTCTGGTCTGGTCCTTACTCTCTTGGTGGGTAGAGTAAATAGTTCCGTTATTTGGGTGTTCATGGTAGGTTGTTCTATTCTTATGTGAATTGCTTCAAGAATTTGTAACCTTCTTGCATCTTGGGTTTTGTCTATTACACCGGTATTTTTGTTCAATATTTCTCTTGTTAGGGTGATGTCATGGGCTTGTCTCATGTGATTCCTGGGGGCACCGGATTGAAGATGACAGGTCAAACGCCTCGTCAGCTTGGTCGACGTCATACCTATGTACTTAGATTGAAGGTTACATCCTTCGTGGGGGCAAGTGTACATGTATGCAACGCTTGACTGCTGTAGAGGGTTCTCCGTCGGCTTCGGGCTGTTTTTAAAAAGGAGTTCGGTAGTCTTCTTAGTTTTATAGAATATGATCAGGTCTATGTTTTGGTTAGGAGTAATGCTTTTTACTCCTTTACAAATTATTTCCTTCATTATTCTTTCTTCTTTTTTATGTTCACAGTGCATGGTTGATTTGTAATATAATTTTATTGGAGGTATTGTGGTTTCTGTTCTAGGTTCACGCTTGTACCATCTGTCCAGGTGTCTTCTTATAGCGGTGTTTATTTCCGTGTTGTTATATCCGTTGTTCACCAATACCTGAGTTATTCTTTCAAACTCTCTACTCACATTTCTCCATGCGGAGCAGTGGGTAAGCGCTCGACGAATATAAGCATTGAGAACTCTGGTTGTTGTATCTTTGGGGGCACTCACTCTTGATGTGTAGTGCCTCGCTGATATCGAGTCTCCTGCTATCAGCGAAGTACTACAATTGTCTAGTAACGGGGTCAGGGGCTAGAGACGGGATCAGTGACTGGGGACGGGATCAGGGGCTAGAGACGGGATCAGGGGCTAGGGACGGTATCAGGGGCTAGGGACGGTATCAGGGGCTAGGGACGGGATCAGTGACTGGGGACGGGATCAGGGACTAGAGACGGGATCAGGGGCTAGGGACGGTATCAGGGGCTAGGGACGGTATCAGGGGCTAGGGACGGGATCAGGGGCTAGGGCCGGGATCAGGGGCTAGGGACGGGATCAGGGGCTAGGGACGGTATCCGGGGCTAGGGACGGGATCAGGAGCTAGGGACGGGATCAGGAGCTAGGGACGGTATCAGGAGCTAGGGACGGGATCAGGAGCTAGGGACGGTATCAGGAGCTAGGGACGGGATCAGGGGCTAGGGACGGGATCAGTGGCTAGGGACGGAATCAGGGGCTAGGGACGGGATCAGGGGCTAGGGACGGGATCAGGGGCTAGGGACGGTATCAGGGGCTAGGGACGGGATCAGGAGCTAGGGACGGGATCAGGAGCTAGGGACGGTATCAGGAGCTAGGGACGGGTTCAGGAGCTAGGGACGGTATCAGGAGCTAGGGACGGGATCAGGGGCTAGGGACGGGATCAGTGGCTAGGGACGGAATCAGGGGCTAGGGACGGGATCAGGGGCTAGGGACGGGATCAGGCGCTTGGGACGGTATCAGGGGCTAGGGACGGTATCAGGCGCTAGGGACGGGATCAAGGGCTAGGGACGGTATCAGGGGCTATGGACGGTATCAGGGGCTAGGGACGGGATCAGGGGCTAGGGACGGGGGCTTCAAGGAGCACAAGTCTGGGAGTAGAATTAGTAGTGTGAATTTGGGGTTTGAACTGAGAGGAAGGAGTGTTTTGTGCTCTCATTAATCATGGTTAGGTTTACTGAAGCCTTTGAGCATCTTTTGTGATTATTAATCATTCTCCGGGGAATAACTAATTAATCCTTGCTATAACTAATGAATAACGGAGGTTCAATTGAAGATAAGTTATCAGTCAAGTTTACGTACCACGATAGCAGGCGCTAAGACCACTCCGGCTATCGTCGTTGGCTTTCCTCTGCAGTCCACGACAGGTAATTATCAAAAGATATTAGAGTAATTATCCGAAGTAATTAACGTTATTAAAGGCTAATTAAGTGGAGAAGAATCGGCTTGCCAACCATTACAAGCGTTGACGGCCAGTCACCAGGATGACTGAGGCAGCAGCGTTGGCGGCCGGTCACCAGGATGACTGAGGCAGCAGCGTTGGCGGCCGGTCACCAGGATGACTGAGGCAGCAGCGTTGGCGGCCGGTCACCAGGATGACTGAGGCAGCAGCGTTGGCGGCCGGTCACCAGGATGACTGAGGCAGCAGCGTTGACGGCCGGTCACCAGGATGACTGAGACAGCCGCGTTGACGGCCGGTCACCAGGATGACTGAGGCAGCAACGTTGACGGCCGGTCACCAGGATGACTGAGGCAGCAACGTTGACGGCCGGTCACCAGGATGACTGAGGCAGCAACGTTGACGGCCGGTCACCAGGATGACTGAGGCAGCAGCGTTGACGGCCGGTCACCAGGATGACTGAGGCAGCAGCGTTGACGGCCGGTCACCAGGATGACTGAGACAGCCGCGTTGACAGCCGGTCACCAGGATGACTGAGGCAGCAGCGTTGACAGCCGGTCACCAGGATGACTGAGGCAGCAGCGTTGACGGCCGGTCACCAGGATGACTGAGGCAGCCGTCGGCCAAACTTTACAACACGCCCTTGTGCATGGCTGTCCGAAGGTCGAGTTTATTGAACACCGTCACTCACCTTGTGAGTCAACACCCCGCTATAGTGACAGTACTGAACAGCGTCACTCACCTTGTGAGTCAACACCCCGCTATAGTGACAGTACTGAACAGCGTCACTTACCTTGTGAGTCAACACCCCGCCATAGTGACAGTACTGAGCACCGTCACTCACCTTGTGACTCAACACCCCGCTATAGTGACAGTACTGAACAGCGTCACTCACCTTGTGAGTGAACACCCCGCCATAGTGACTCTACTGAACAGCGTCACTTACCTTGTGAGTCAACACCCCGCTATAGTGACACTACTGAACACCGTCACTCACCTTGTGAGTCAACACCCCGCTATAGTGACAGTACTGAACAGCGTCACTCACCTTGTGAGTGAACACCCCGCTATAGTGACACTACTGAACACCGTCACTCACCTTGTGAGTCAACACCCCGCCATAGTGACACTACTGAACACCGTCACTCACCTTGTGAGTCCAGAATCACACTGGTGACCAACTCACAGACAATTACTCGCATTTAACAATATTCGTTACAAACAAACTTTCGAAGCAGCCATGGCTCTTCCCACCATTCCCATACTGTAGCCTATATATAAAATTTTATGAGACAAGTCTCTTATCCAACATTAACTTAGTTGACCTAAACATTCAATTTTTTTGAAGAGATGTGTTGATGTGATTTTTCCCGGCGCATCAATCCCATCAATGGGTTTTAGGACAAATTAAATGATCAAGAACCTATAATTAAATTGACTTTGAACAAAAAGGGTAGATAACAAATTTCCCTTTCTGGACGTGATAGTGAACGATAGGAACGCGTTATTGTTCATTCCACAGTGTTGTTGTTCATTCCACAGCGTTGTTGTTCATTCCAGTGTTGTTGTTCATTCTACAGCGTTATTGTTCATTCCACAGCGTTATTGTTCATTCCACAGTGTTGTTGTTCATTCTATAGCGTTATTGTTCATTCCACAGCGCTATTGTTCATTCCACAGCGTTATTGTTCATTCCACAGCGTTATTGTTCATTCCACAGCGTTGTTGTTCATTCCACAGCGTTATTTTTCATTCCACAGCGTTATTGTTCATTCCACAGCGTTGTTGTTCATTCCACAGCGTTATTGTTCATTCCACAGCGTTATTGTTCATTCCACAGCGTTGTTGTTCATTCCACAGCGTTATTTTTCATTCCACAGCGTTATTGTTCATTCCACAGCGTTATTGTTCATTCCACAGCGTTATTGTTCATTCCACAGCGTTATTGTTCATTCCACAGCGTTGTTCATTCCACAGCGTTATTGTTCATTCCACAGCGTTATTGTTCATTCCACAGCGTTATTGTTCATTCCACAGCGTTGTTGTTCATTCCACAGTGTTGTTGTTCATTCCGCAGCGTTATTGTTCATTCCACAGCGTTATTGTTCATTCCACAGCGTTGTTGTTCATTCCACAGCGTTGCTGTTCATTCCACAGCGTTGCTGTTCATTCTGTCTCCTGAAGCCCACATAAAGAGAATAACGTCTGCGGCATATGCGAGGCTGGCAAACATCAGAACGGCGTTCAGGAACCTGTGTAAGGAATCATTCAGAATCTTGTACACCACATTTGTATGACCAATCCTGGAGTATGCGGCCCCAGCTTGGAGCCCGTACCTTGTCAAGCACAAGACTAAGCTGGAAAAAGTCCAAAGGTATGCCACTAGACTAGTCCCAGAACTAAGAGGCATGAGTTACGAGGAAAGGCTGCGGGAAATGCACCTTACGACAATGGAAGACAGAAGAGTGAGGGGAGACATGATCACTACCTTCAAAATCCTCAGGGGAATCGTCCGGGTAGACAAGGATAAACTATTCAACACTGGAGGGACGCGAACAAGGGGAGACAGGTGGAAACTGAGTACCCACATGAGCCACAGAGACGTTAGAAGGAACTTTTTCAGTGTCAGAGTAGTTAACGGATGGAATGCATTAGGCTGTGATGTGGTGGAGGCTGACTCCATACACAGTTTACAATATAGATATGATAGAGCCCAGTAGGCTCAGGAATCTGCACATCAGTTGATTGACAGTTGAGAGGCGGGACCAAAGAGCCAAAGCTCAACAG
>NC_091196.1:26797626-26810126 GCF_040958095.1 Procambarus clarkii
ACACACCACACCACACACACCACACCACACACCACACCACACACACACCACACACACACCACACACACCCCACCACACACACCACACCACACACACACCACACACACACCCCACCACACATTCCACACCACACACACACCACACCACACACACACCACACACACACCACACACACCACACCACACACACACCACACACACACCACACACACACCACACACACACCACACCACACACACCACACACACCACACCACACACACCACACCCACCACACCACACACACCACACCACACCACACACACCACACCACACCACACACACACCACACACACACCACACACACCACACCACACACACCACACACACCACACCACACACACCACACCACACCACACCACACACACCACACCACACACACCACACCACACCACACACACACCACACCACACACACACCACACACACACCACACACACCACACACACCACACCACACACACACCACACACACCACACCACACACACCACACACACCACACCACACACACCACACCACACCACACACACCACACACACCACACCACACACACCACACCACACCACACCACACACACCACACCACACACACCACACCACACCACACACACACCACACCACACACACACCACACACACCACACCACACACACCACACCACACACACACCACACACACCACACCACACACACCACACACACCACACCACACACACCACACCACACCACACCACACACACCACACCACACACACCACACCATACCACACCACACACACCACACCACACACACCACACCACACCACACACACACCACACACACACCACACCACACACACACCACACACACACCACACACACACCACACCACACACACACCACACCACACACACACCACACACACCCCACCACACACACCACACACACACCACACACACCACACCACACACACACCACACCACACCACACACACCCCACCCCACCCCACCACACCACACACACCCCACCCCACCCCACCACACCACACACACACCACACACACACCACACCCCACCACATCACACTAGCCCCCAGTGTCAAGGAGGAAGACAAAGCTCAGAGCCAGGTCGTGCTCCACCAGTGACACTCCGTCACTGCTCTCTTTACTCTCGGCTCTGTACTCACTTTCCCTAGTGATAAAGTCGGCGCCTAACCCCCATGTACACCAGCCCCACAACACAGGGACCTCGCAGGACCTCTGGGACTCATTAGGCTGCCTTATGTCCTCAGAGAGCGGGAGGTAGAGCGACAGGTGTCAAGCAAGGAGTGACAGGTGTCTACTTCGGACACCTGGTTATCCAGTTACTCCTGTGATGGTCGGGGTTCTCTCACCTGCGCCCAGCGCGGAAGATATAACTTCAATACTCCCGTCTTGTCCTCCTGAAACATGTGGCTATATTCCCCGATTTCATTAAATCTTTATTCCTAAACTCAAGTGGTCAGTACCCTACTGTCAGGCTTTCACATATATATGACGTGGCATAGCCGTAAAGAAGGTACATGTAAACACAGCGCTTGCAGCTAAAAGAACCTTTACTACATAAATAAATAATTGTCATGGATAGCCTAAATCAAGTCTGCAGGCCGCTCTCGACCTTCATTAATACAGGTCAGAGTCCTGTTGCATCTCTCCTTGGCTCAACTCGCCACTTAAGATACATATCTGCTGGTCCTCGGGAGAGCGCCCAAGGTCACAACCTTCCTTTCTGAAGTCTAGCAGAACACTGAGCCGGGCTTCCCTTCCTGGTGCGGGCTCGGTACCCATCGATGGCGTCACAGAATTTGCTCGTCGCTGATTGGCGGAGCACCTGGTGAGGACGGGTTGGAGCCACAGCCAGTCACCTCTCTCGTTGCATGAGCTCTAGACAGTGTCGCTGCACTTCACCAAATCCCGGATTTGTCACCGCCCGCCCGGAAGCCATTTTGTTTCTCAATCTGCCACAATATACCCCTTTACAGCCAAATATTACGCAAGATTGTGTATTAGATTCATTTTCTTTTAACTCAAGTTACAGCTTGGACCGTTTGCGATCTCCCTAGGTGGGTAAAAAGGGCTCTTCAGACCGGAAATGACACTTCCAGTAGTCATACAGTACATTCACTGCCATATTAATCCTAGATTTTCGACCAATGATTAAATAGGGGGGAAGGGGGGGGAAGTAGCACAGGAACGCCATCTGCGATGTAAACAAACATCAGCTGATCTTACAGACGCAATCTGCATCAAATCGAGAATGACTCACATTATAATCAAAGCTTTAATGTCTTAAATGTCCTGAGTTTCATAAGTGTTGTGCGCTTAATAGCCATCGACAACACGGTGTAATCGAGTCCAAACCTATTTTATCAGCGTTAACCTGATCCATTAAACTGTGGCTCTCTTTACAAGGTATTCCTAGACGTGTAAGCAAGCCATAGTCTCTATGTTGGGATTATATTTCAGGGGTAACTCTCATGATGATCGACCAGCTCCCTCAACAGTCGACCAGCTCCCTCAACAGTCGACCAGCACCACACAACAGTCGACCAGCCTCACACAACAGTCGACCAGCCCCACACAACAGTCGACCAGCCCAACACAACAGTCGCCCAGCCCCACACAACAGTCGACCAGCCCCACACAACAGTCGACCAGCCCCACACAACAGTCGACCAGCCCCACACAACAGTCGACCAGCCCCACACAACAGTCGCCCAGCCCCACACAACAGTCGACCAGCCCCACACAACAGTCGACCAGCCCCACACAACAGTCGACCAGCCCCACACAACAGTCGACCAGCCCCACACAACAGTCGCCCAGCCCCACACAACAGTCGACCAGCCCCACACAACAGTCGACCAGCCCCACACAACAGTCGCCCAGCCCCACACAACAGTCGACCAGCCCCACACAACAGTCGACCAGCCCCACACAACAGTCGACCAGCCCCACACAACAGTCGACCAGCCCCACACAACAGTCGACCAGCTCCCTCAACAGTCGACCAGCCCCACACAACAGTCGACCAGCCCCACACAACAGTCGACCAGCCCCACACAACAGTCGACCAGCACCACACAACAGTCGACCAGCCCCACACAACAGTCGACCAGCCCCACACAACAGTCGACCAGCTCCCTCAACAGTCGACCAGCCCCACACAACAGTCGACCAGCCCCACACAACAGTCGACCAGCTCCCTCAACAGTCGACCAGCCCCACACAACAGTCGACTAGCCCCACACAACAGTCGACCAGCCCCACACAACAGTCGACCAGCCCCACACAACAGTCGACCAGCCCCACACAACAGTCGACCAGCCCCACACAACAGTCGACCAGCACCATACAACAGTCGACCAGCCCCACACAACAGTCGACCAGCACCACACAACAGTCGACCAGCCCCATACAACAGTTGACCAGCCCCACACAACAGTCGACCAGCCCCACACAACAGTCGACCAGCCCCACACAACAGTCGACCAGCCCCACACAACAGTCGACCAGCCCCACACAACAGTCGACCAGCCCCACACAACAGTCGACCAGCCCCACACAACAGTCGACCAGCACCACACAACAGTCGACCAGCACCACACAACAGTCGACCAGCCCCACACAACAATCGACCAGCCCCACACAACAGTCGACCAGCCCCACACAACAGTCGACCAACACCACACAACAATCGACCAGCCCCACACAACAGTCGACCAGCCCCACACAACAGTCGACCAACACCACACAATAGTCGACCAGCCCCACACAACAGTCGACCAGCCCCACACAACAGTCGACCAGCCCCACACAACAGTCGACCAGCCCCACACAACAATCGACCAACACCACACAACAGTCGACCAGCCCCACACAACAATCGACCAGCCCCACACAACAATCGACCAGCCCCACACAACAGTCGACCAACACCACACAACAGTCGACCAACACCACACAACAGTCGACCAGCCCCACACAACAGTCGACCAACACCACACAACAGTCGACCAACACCCAGGGAGCTCTTAGTGAAGGTGGGCAGCAGGTATAGAAGGTGGGCAGCAGATATAGAAGGTGGGCAGCAGATATAGAAGGTGGGCAGCAGATATAGAAGGTGGGCAGCAGATATAGAAGGTGGGCAGCAGATATAGAAGGTGGGCAGCAGGTATAGAAGGTGGGCAGCAGGTATAGAAGGTGGGCAGCAGATACAGAAGGTGGGCAGCAGATATAGAAGGTGGGCAGCAGATATAGAAGGTGGGCAGCAGGTATAGAAGGTGGGCAGCAGGTATAGAAGGTGGGCAGCAGATATAGAAGGTGGGCAGCAGGTATAGAAGGTGGGCAGCAGGTATAGAAGGTGGGCAGCAGGTATAGGTGGGCAGCAGGTATAGGAGGTGGGCAGCAGGTATAGGAGGTGGGCAGCAGGTATGGAAGGTGGGCAGCAGGTATGGAAGGTGGGCAGCAGGTATAGGAGGTGGGCAGCAGGTATAGAAGGTGGGCAGCAGGTATAGAAGGTGGGCAGCAGATATAGAAGGTGGGTAGCAGGTATAGAAGGTGGGCAGCAGGTATAGAAGGTGGGCAGCAGATATAGAAGGTGGGCAGCAGATATAGAAGGTGGGCAGCAGATATAGAAGGTGGGCAGCAGATATAGAAGGTGGGCAGCAGATATAGAAGGTGGGCAGCAGATATAGAAGGTGGGCAGCAGGTATAGAAGGTGGGCAGCAGGTATAGAAGGTGGGCAGCAGGTATAGGTGGGCAGCAGGTATAGGAGGTGGGCAGCAGGTATAGGAGGTGGGCAGCAGGTATGGAAGGTGGGCAGCAGGTATGGAAGGTGGGCAGCAGGTATAGGAGGTGGGCAGCAGGTATGGAAGGTGGGCAGCAGGTATGGAAGGTGGGCAGCAGGTATAGGAGGTGGGCAGCAGGTATGGAAGGTGGGCAGCAGGTATGGAAGGTGGGCAGCAGGTATAGGAGGTGGGCAGCAGGTATAGGAGGTGGGCAGCAGGTATAGGAGGTGGGCAGCAGGTATGGAAGGTGGGCAGCAGGTATAGGAGGTGGGCAGCAGGTATGGAAGGTGGGCAGCAGGTATGGAAGGTGGGCAGCAGGTATAGGAGGTGGGCAGCAGGTATGGAAGGTGGGCAGCAGGTATGGAAGGTGGGCAGCAGGTATAGGAGGTGGGCAGCAGGTATGGAAGGTGGGCAGCAGGTAGGAGCCTTCCTACATAAAAAAGCAGGAATGACTGAAACGAGGCGGGCTTGCTTGTTAGAGTTTAACATGAAAGTGGTTGAAGTCCCCTGTGAGATGGGGACTGTTCCCCCTCACACAGCCACACACTGTGTAACCCTTCATATAGACGGTAGAGCGACGGTCGAGCTTCATGCAGGTCGGCGTTCAATCCCCCGACCGTCCAAGTGGGCACCATTCCTTTCCCCCAGTCTCATCCCAAATCCTTATCCTGACCCCCTTTCCTAGTGCTATACAGTCGTAATGGTTTGGCACTTTTCCTGAAAGTTCCCTTCTCTTCCTGATGTGAGAGTTATTTCCTCATTTGGGCATACGCTTAACTGCTGCTGGAGAAGCTTACACGGTGCACCAGAGATTGCTGGAGAAGCAGCCGCTTGGTTTGAGGCTTTATGGAGTATGGTATATGGAGTTACTTGATATGGAGTATCTTGTGGATTTGTAAACAAAAGGATGGCGACGGCGGAAGACGGGTCTGGAGGAGTAGATGATGTCATCACTGGCCAATAGGAGGGAGGTTAGACCGTGACATGGCAGAGTTGGGAGTCGGGGATTGGTCACCTGTGTTGTAGAGGGTCGGGGACACACTTTCCCGGCGTCCAGCAGTTCCTAAGTGGATTTCCTACTGATGTCGGCTAAGGAAGAGGCCGGGAACTGGTGTCGAGCGACAGCCGTAGAAGAATTATGGCAAGTGTAGCGGCCACCTCCAGGTAGTGTACCCGGGAGCGGCCACCTCCAGGTAGTGTACCCGGGAGCGGCCACCTCCAGGTAGTGTACCCGGGAGCGGCCACCTCCAGGTAGTGTACCCGGGAGCGGCCTTCTCAAGCCCAAGGGGTGAGCGCGCCTGGTATTATTATATCTTGTTGTTGTTTAAGATTCAGCTACTGGGGACAACACGTTCCTAGTAGCACGGGCTATGGTGAGCCCGTGGTGGACTTACCTGGCACAGGAGCGAGGCTGTGTATTATTATTATAACCTGCAGGAGGTTTTAGTCTTCGTCCCAAGAGTGGAGGGTGGTCAGGTGCAGCAGGAAGAATGCGTGCCTGTGTTAGACCACACGCATGTTGCGAGGCCCAGAGAGAACACTGACATTGGCAGCCAAGAAGGATTTGACGGCAGTCTTATGGGGAGAGTAGACCCACTCCTCGCCGCCATTTTGATTCTGCAGAGGGACGTCGTGACATAGAACTGTGTCCTATGACGGGAGCGTTCGACGACCAACCAAGCGTGGTGCCACAAGCTTACATGGTGGTCATCAGTGAACTAAATGCGTTCATGGATTCACCTATATCCACCCGTGATCATTTTATTTGAGCCACAACTGTATTTTCTCTGACTAACGTCACAGAGGTCACAGAGATATTTATTAGGTTTTTCTATTATAATCCAGAGTTGATTACCACAACTGCATCGAGCCAGAGTAAGAGAAGTGTGGATGAGAGAGTCCGAGGCTCCAGCCAGAGATTCACCAACACACACAGGCAAGAGCGGACAGCGGTGGTCATTTGTTTTTGATATATTCATCTACGTTATTGTTCCAAGGACATAATTTATTGTGTGTGTACACTGTACATATAGTTTATCACAGACAATCTGTGAATTGGAGTGCAGCAGTTGTGGGGGGACGCCATTAGAGTTGTTTTATAACGTGTGTGTCTTGATAATGGACCCGAGAGTGGGTAGAGGTTGTTAATGATCCCAGTCACACGCGACAGAGGTGAAGCTGCAGTAGATAGTCAAGACGATGAGTTGAGAAATTCTCCCGATGAATCATTTCTGTTTATTTCTTTGATATTTAATGTTTATAGGTGATGCCTCTCGCCTCTGTGATTTGTAAGAGAGACAATGAGATTAACTTATATACTGATTGTTGACCAGACCACACACTAGAAGGTGAAGGGACGACGTCGTTTCGGTCCGTCCTGGACCATTCTCAAGTCGATTGTGACCATTCACACAATCGACTTGAGAATGGTCCAGGACGGACCGCAACGTCGTCGTCCCTTCACCTTCTAGTGTGTGGTCTGGTCAACATACTTTAGCCCCGTTATTGTGACTCATCGCCTGCTTATATACTGATCATGAGAGAGTCAAGCAGAGATAAATAGGAACGAATAATGGAGTAAATGTCGCGAGGAAATGCTAGAGAGGATATACCTGGATGCCCACGGGAAGGGGGGGGGGGGGGTGAGAATACATGATGACAGGTGTATACTGAGCCCAAGTTCCTACCCCGTATGTAAGGGGGCTCCCCTTTCCCGGAGTGCTAGAGGACAGTGGGTGAACTGCTGCTGACCAGAGAGGTGCCAGTGGGGGCAGAGGCGCGGGAGGTGTCCCGTGTGTGTGTGAGTCCCGTGTGTGTGTCCCATGTGTGCGTGTCCCGTGTGTGTGTGTGTCCCGTGTGTGTGCGTATGTCCCGTGTGTGTGTGTGAGTCCCGTGTGTGTGTGAGTCCCGTGTGTGTGTGAGTCCCGTGTGTGTGTCCCATGTGTGCGTGTCCCGTGTGTGTGTGTCCCGTGTGTGTGTGAGTCCCGTGTGCGTGTCCCGTGTGTGTGTGTGTGTCCCGTGTGTGTGTGTGAGTCCCGTGTGTGTGTGTGTCCCGTGTGTGTGTGTGAGTCCCGTGTGTGTGTGTGTCCCGTGTGTGTGTGTGTCCCGTGTGCGTGTCCCGTGTGTGTGTGTGTGTCCCGTGTGTGTGTGTGTCCCGTGTGCGTGTGTGTCCCGTGTGCGTGTCCCGTGTGTGTGTGTGAGTCCCGTGTGTGTTAATCCCGTGTGTGTGTGTGAGTCCCGTGTGTGTTAGTCCCGTGTGTGTGAGTCCCGTGTGTGTGAGTCCCGTGTGTGTGAGTCCCGTGTGTGTGTGTGTGAGTCCCGTGTGTGTGAGTCCCGTGTGTGTGTGTGTGAGTCCCGTGTGTGTGTGTGTGAGTCCCGTGTGTGTGAGTCCCGTGTGTGTGTGTGTGAGTCCCGTGTGTGTGTGTGTGAGTCCCGTGTGTGTGAGTCCCGTGTGTGTGTGTGTCCCGTGTGTGTGTGTGAGTCCCGTGTGTGTGAGTGTGAGTCCCGTGTGTGTGTGTGTGTGTGAGTCCCGTGTGTGTGTGTGTGTGAGTCCCGTGTGTGTGTGTGTGTGAGTCCCGTGTGTGTGTGTGTGTGAGTCCCGTGTGTGTGTGTGTGAGTCCCGTGTGTGTGAGTCCCGTGTGTGTGTGTGTGAGTCCCGTGTGTGTGTGTGAGTCCCGTGTGTGTGTGTGAGTCCCGTGTGTGTGTGTGAGTCCCGTGTGTGTGTGTGAGTCCCGTGTGTGTGTGTGAGTCCCGTGTGTGTGTGTGAGTCCCGTGTGTGTGTGTGTGTGTGTGAGTCCCGTGTGTGTGTGTGAGTCCCGTGTGTGTGTGTGTGAGTCCCGTGTGTGTGTGTGTGAGTCCCGTGTGTGTGTGTGTGAGTCCCGTGTGTGTGTGTGTGAGTCCCGTGTGTGTGAGTCCCGTGTGTGTGTGTGAGTCCCGTGTGTGTGTGTGTGAGTCCCGTGTGTGTGTGTGAGTCTCGTGTGTGTGTGTGTGTGAGTCCCGTGTGTGTTAGTCTCGTGTGTGTGTGTGTGAGTCCCGTGTGTGTGTGTGTGAGTCTCGTGTGTGTTAGTCTCGTGTGTGTGTGTGTGTGTGTGTGTGTGTGTGTGTGTGTGTGTGTGTGTGTGTGTGTGAGTCTCGTGTGTGTGTGTGTGTGAGTCCCGTGTGTGTTAGTCTCGTGTGTGTGTGTGTCCCGTGTGTGTGTGTGTCCCGTGTGTGTGTGTGTCCCGTGTGTGTGTGTGAGTCCCGTGTGTGTGTGTGTGAGTCCCGTGTGTGTGTGTGTGTCCCGTGTGTGTGTGTGTGAGTCCCGTGTGTGTGTGTGTGTGAGTCCCGTGTGTGTGTGTGTGAGTCCCGTGTGTGTGTGTGAGTCCCGTGTGTGTGTGTGAGTCCCGTGTGTGTGTGTGTGTGAGTCCCGTGTGTGTGTGTGTGAGTCCCGTGTGTGTGTGTGTGTGAGTCCCGTGTGTGTGTGTGTGTGAGTCCCGTGTGTGTGTGTGTGAGTCCCGTGTGTGTGTGTGTGTGTGTGAGTCCCGTGTGTGTGTGTGTGTGAGTCCCGTGTGTGTGTGTGTGAGTCCCGTGTGTGTGTGTGTGAGTCCCGTGTGTGTGTGTGAGTCCCGTGTGTGTGTGTGAGTCCCGTGTGTGTGTGAGTCCCGTGTGTGTTAGTCTCGTGTGTGTGTGTGTCCCGTGTGTGTGTGTGTGTCCCGTGTGTGTGTGAGTCCCGTGTGTGTGTGTGTGAGTCCCGTGTGTGTGTGTGTGTGAGTCCCGTGTGTGTGTGTGTGAGTCCCGTGTGTGTGTGTGTGTGAGTCCCGTGTGTGTGTGTGTGAGTCCCGTGTGTGTGTGTGTGTGAGTCCCGTGTGTGTGTGTGTGTGAGTCCCGTGTGTGTGTGTGTGAGTCCCGTGTGTGTGTGTGTGTGAGTCCCGTGTGTGTGTGTGTGAGTCCCGTGTGTGTGTGTGTGTGAGTCCCGTGTGTGTGTGTGTGAGTCCCGTGTGTGTGTGTGTGAGTCCCGTGTGTGTGTGTGTGTGAGTCCCGTGTGTGTGTGTGTGAGTCCCGTGTGTGTGTGTGTGTGTGAGTCCCGTGTGTGTGTGTGTGAGTCCCGTGTGTGTGTGTGTGTGAGTCCCGTGTGTGTGTGTGTGTGAGTCCCGTGTGTGTGTGTGTGAGTCTCGTGTGTGTAAGCCATTCTTGTCGAATCTTGTATCAACAGTACATATAACAATAATAATAATAATTAGAAAGTCAGTAGGCGCCGTAAGGAGGATTCGAACCACCCCCACTTGGTACTCTCAAGCTAGCGTCCTCGACCAACACGCCACCACTAGGCCTAGCGCTCTAGGGTCAAGATCAACTTGGGAGTACCAAGTGAGCAGGTTCGAATCCGTCTCGCGGCTTTTGAGTTTCTCATTGATACGTCATGTAAATTTGATAATAATTTTATTCATAAAATACATACCAAACCATGTAACAGAGGCACATATGTAGAGGCGTTGCATATGAAATACGGGAGAACGAATTCTTAAGTAATGGGGGGGGGGGAAGGGATAAGGAAGGGAATTATCAAGGGGAAAGCGCCAAGTCTATATAGCACTGGGAAGGGGTCAGGATAACGATTTGGGATGGGACGGGGGGGAAGGAATGGTGCCCCAACCACTTGGACGGTCGGGGATTGAACGCTGACCTGCATGAAGCGAGACCGTCGCTCTACCGTCCAGTCCAAGTGGTTGGGGGGGGGGGAAGAAAATTCAGAGTTACTTCTGAATTTTCTGAAACCCGTCGAGTATTACATGTCAGAACTCTAAACATGTGTGTCAGAGTTTGGTTCACATTCCCACTCACAATTTGGGTTATGAGAACTGTTTGCGTGTGTTTGGACGCGTTTGCGTGCGTTTGCGTGCGTTTGGGCGCGTTTGCGTGAGTTTGCGTGCGTTTGACTCTTAGGGTCTATGTGGATTACTATACTGGTATACCACCGTTGACCTCGTACACGCTGTTAGGCGTCTAGAAACGCCTAACAGCGTTAGCGTCTCTAGACGTTGTCTAGAGACGTTGTCTGAGACTCTTTTTTTCTGAGGCTCTTACTCTTGCGGTCACCCACCCAAGAGCTGACCGCTCCAAACAAGGAAACCTTTGCCTGACTGACCGAGAGACGAGCACCTCTAGATTCCTCTAGTCCCCCTCATATCCTAGTTATTTGCTGCTTTGTCAATCTAGATATTGTAGTTGTGTGTCGTACTGCATCAAGAGCTGCGGCAGGCAGGAGGAGGTGGCTTCCAGAGCCTCCCTCAAGAGCATTCTTCAACCGGACATGCAGTAAGAGTGGTGCCTCCGACTCTATGAGATTAAGGTCTTCAACTCTTCTTTCCTTTCCTTCCTTTCTCTCTATTCTCTGCACATATTTCTTACTCTATTATCCCTCAGATGAGAAAGAAACTCTTCAAGTTCAGCTCATCTGTTACTTCCAGGATTCTGTATGTAGTATAATCTTGTCGTGTGTGTATTCTTTCACGTGTGTCTCCTGGAGGGATTTCGTCACATATGCGTATGGAGCAACGAGTGTGTGTGTGTGTGTGTGTGTGTGTGTGTGTGTGTGTGTGTGTGTGTGTGTGTGTGTGTGTGTGTGTGCGTGTGCGTGTGTGTGTGTGCGTGTCCCTAAGAGCCAGTCCATTTGCGTTAGTGGCACTCAAGGGGTTAACCAACGTCCACTCCAGCCCGCCCCCCCCCCCACCTTTTCCCCTCTTCCCCCCCCCTCTCCACATGGCCCCCCCCCCCTCCCCCCCTCTCCACATAGCCACCCCCTCCCCACCCTCCCCTCCCCCTCTCCCCAACATGACTGTCAAAGCTGTCAACAACATGTCACATATATATTTATGACAACATGCAGCACTGTCCATAATTATATTAATAGGAAACAACAGCACAGAGTTTTTCCCAACACACACATTAATGTACATATATTATATGTCATTCGTATAATGACACATCATCATTCATTTCATAAATTTTAATTACAAATAATTTACAAAAAAAAAAAGTTCAGGAAAAATTATTTTAATAACTTGATATCATTTTACAGATATTACGTGAACATAAAATTATGAATAATTCGAGCTTTAAAATTGCATACAAGTGCAGTTTGCTTGATTGAATCACCGTGAATGAATTTCTACTGTATTCTGTAATGTATAACTGCTCTAATGTATAACTGCTCTAATGTATAACTGCTCTAATGTATAACTGCTCTAATGTATAACTTCTGTAATGTATAACTGCTCTAATGTATAACTGCTCTAATGTATAACTGCTCTAATGTATAACTTCTGTAATGTATAACTGCTCTAATGTATAACTTCCTGCACGTGAAGAGCAAGTGGATTTACACCGGAAGGTGATGAGGGATAACACTCCAGTGTGTGTGTTATCTTATCCCATCTTTGTTCAATAGCAAAGTTATCGACAACAAAAATCTGAATTGAGTTTGATAACTTAATTATTCCCATAAGGAACGATAACTTGTTACAATAAGGCATGATGATATGGTCCAATAACACACGATAACCTGTTTCATAATGGTTCGATAACTTGTTCTCATAAAGCATGATAACTTGATTTGATTTTGCAAGATAACTTGTTCCAATGAGGCACGATAACTTGTGCCAATAAGGCGTGATAACATTTTAT
>NC_091196.1:26817626-26865126 GCF_040958095.1 Procambarus clarkii
GCTTATAGTATTAGAACTGCCCAAACGTCTAATGCATTGTATCTACATACGAGTTTATGCGATCACAATATTAACTGGAATGGGGCAAAAAGCATTACCAATTGTGGTGATTTCGTGGAACGGAATTTGATTGAGTCTGCTCTAATCAGTCAGTGTCCAAATCTTCTTAATGTTAGTACTGGAATGTACAAACTTGATCCATTTTTAAGTTATAATATTGCACAACAGTTTAAGAAACAACTCTGATAGAGAGGCTTACAATGTCTCATTATAATTGTATATTCATATATTGTGTGTTCATGAGGCTTTTCTTTAATCTTTCATCCTTATTCTCTGACCGCTTAATCCTCTTTGACCATTCTAAGCTAAGCTATACCTGTTTTTGGTTAATTACACCTGACCAACCCTAGGGATGGGTTGGTCAGGTGTCGGCCTATATATCCTCCCCCTTCTCCCTTCTCCTTAGTCAGTCTGGTGTTGACAAAGGCTTTAACAAAGCCGAAACGTTCACCTCATTTCATATTTCTCTGTGGATTTTCCGCATATATATATATATATATATATATATATATATATATATATATATATATATATATATATATATATATATATATAAACATACATATTGGTAGCAGTCTTTCTTGTAAATATATGTCGTTGAATATGACCGAAAATGTAAGATTAATAATTCTAACACGAATTTTCTCAATATTTCTTATGTTTTTCTTCACTGTCGGTGGTAATAAGAATATCAATCCTCCAAAATTCATTTTTTAATAGGCTGACGCCTGAACGCGTTTCGTAATGCTTATTACATTTTCAAAGATTTAATTTACACACAGATTCATCGAACTTATACTAATTTTGAGTGAGGTGATATGGTACAAAAGTTTAGGGTGAGGTGAACAAACTTATGACAAACACACGACAGAACACAAAACAATGGGTATAAATTGGATATGAGAACTACAGAAGGCGTATTGGCCCATACTTCCTCTTGTTGCTTCCATATTGGTTCGGGGTCTTGAAGTGGGTAGAATATAGTTGTGCATTAATTGGCTGATCAAGATCAGTGACTTTACAGCCAATTAGATCAGTGACTTTTACATCCAGGACCTCCTCGATTGCTTGAGGCCAATGGGGCACCCAGGAGGGTGCAGTCACGTGGCTCGAAACGAGAATGTCTGGAAGAACATTTTTTATTTGGCCAGTGATACCTGGGTTGCGGGAAATTATTTCACATTTGGATCCATTGAGAATGAGGCCCAGGGCTGCTCCTTGCTCCTGGATTTTCCTTATATCCTCCAAAATGGTATCCGGATATATATATATATATATATATATATATATATATATATATATATATATATATATATATATATATATCAATTCTCCAAAATTCATTTTTAATGAATTTTTGATTTTTGATGAAAAATGATTTTTTTGAAGACTCCTGCTGGTCAATATACTGATATATGGTCCGGTATATTCGCAGGTGAATATACTGATCAAACCCCCACACAGGTTTCTAGAGGTCAAGATGCACGGATGAGTTTGTGATCAAGAGACAGACGGCAGAGTGTTGTCCCCCCCTGGCGGCGGGCCACTCAACCTTCCAAGTGTTTTGTAAACACAACACTCCCCCCCCCCCAGGTTCGGCCCCACACCCCTCCCCCTCCCCTTCCCTCTCCCCCTCCCCCTCCCCCTCCCCCTTCCCCATCTCTCGCAGCTATATATATGCCTCCCAGACATGTTACAGCCGCCCTAATGTTGAGCGAGAGGTATTTATATCAGTTATCAGGAAGATAGTTTTAAGTGAGAGGTGTGTTTAGTGAGAGGAGTGTTTAGTGAGAAGAGTGTTTAGTGAGAAGAGTGTTTAGTGAGAGGAGTGTTTAGTGAGAAGAGTGTTTAGTGAGAGGAGTGTTTAGTGAGAAGAGTGTTTAGTGAGAGGAGTGTTTAGTGAGAAGAGTGTTTAGTGAGAGGAGTGTTTAGTGAGAAGAGTGTTTAGTGAGAGGAGTGTTTAGTGAGAAGAGTGTTTAGTGAGAGGAGTGTTTAGTGAGAAGAGTGTTTAGTGAGAGGAGTGTTTAGTGAGAGGTGTGTTTAGTGAGAGAAGTGTTTAGTGAGAGGAGTGTTTAGTGAGAGGAGTGTTTAGTGAGAGAAGTGTTTAGTGAGAGAAGTGTTTAGTGAGAGAAGTGTTTAGTGAGAGAAGTGTTTAGTGAGAGGAGTGTTTAGTGAGAGGTGTGTTTAGTGAGAGGAGTGTTTAGTGAGAGAAGTGTTTAGTGAGAGGAGTGTTTAGTGAGAGAAGTGTTTAGTGAGAGAAGTGTTTAGTGAGAGAAGTGTTTAGTGAGAGAAGTGTTTAGTGAGAGAAGTGTTTAGTGAGAGAAGTGTTTAGTGAGAGGTGTGTTTAGTGAGAGGTGTGTTTAGTGAGAGAAGTGTTTAGTGAGAGGAGTGTTTAGTGAGAGGAGTGTTTAGTGAGAGAAGTGTTTAGTGAGAGAAGTGTTTAGTGAGAGAAGTGTTTAGTGAGAGAAGTGTTTAGTGAGAGGAGTGTTTAGTGAGAGGTGTGTTTAGTGAGAGGAGTGTTTAGTGAGAGAAGTGTTTAGTGAGAGGAGTGTTTAGTGAGAGAAGTGTTTAGTGAGAGAAGTGTTTAGTGAGAGAAGTGTTTAGTGAGAGAAGTGTTTAGTGAGAGGTGTGTTTAGTGAGAGAAGTGTTTAGTGAGAGAAGTGTTTAGTGAGAGGAGTGTTTAGTGAGAGAAGTGTTTAGTGAGAGAAGTGTTTAGTGAGAGGAGTGTTTAGTGAGAGAAGTGTTTAGTGAGAGAAGTGTTTAGTGAGAGAAGTGTTTAGTGAGAGGAGTGTTTAGTGAGAGGAGTGTTTAGTGAGAGAAGTGTTTAGTGAGAGGAGTGTTTAGTGAGAGAAGTGTTTAGTGAGAGAAGTGTTTAGTGAGAGGAGTGTTTAGTGAGAGAAGTGTTTAGTGAGAGAAGTGTTTAGTGAGAGAAGTGTTTAGTGAGAGAAGTGTTTAGTGAGAGGAGTGTTTAGTGAGAGGAGTGTTTAGTGAGAGGTGTGTTTAGTGAGAGGAGTGTTTAGTGAGAGAAGTGTTTAGTGAGAGAAGTGTTTAGTGAGAGAAGTGTTTAGTGAGAGGAGTGTTTAGTGAGAGGAGTGTTTAGTGAGAGAAGTGTTTAGTGAGAGAAGTGTTTAGTGAGAGGAGTGTTTAGTGAGAGGTGTGTTTACAAGTTGGTAGCATTTCAATGTTTAGTGGGAAATGTATATAATCTACACACACAAGTTACAAGCGAGCGATTTCGTCTGGGTTCTCGAGTCCAAACTCGGGGATTCATCAAGTACTTACACCACCGCAAACGAAACCTGTGCATCTTTCCATAATTATAAACACTTGACATACATGAATTAAACAGTTAACGAGCTTGGAAACTTCACGATCCAAGCTTGCTAGTGTTAAAAACAGCCTCGTAGGGCTTCACACCTCATATACTGTTCAATAAATTTTAACGAGGCCGACATGAATGAAGAAAGATGCACATGTTTCGTCAGTTGATGTGTAAATGCTTGGTGGATCCAGGCGTCTGGGATGCCAGTTGCAAGCCCCGAATAAGACAGTTCTCATCGCGTCAATATGGGGTTTTCTGCAATATAATGGTCAAGGGAGTGCATGATTTCCCCTTCACTAAGTTGACACATGGTGTACTCGACACATTCCCAAAAGTTGACACATGGTGTACTCGACACATTCCCAAAAGTTGACACATGGTGTACTCGACACATTCCCAAAAGTTGACACATGGTGTACTCGACACATTCCCAAACATTGACACATGGTGTACTCGACACATTCCCAAAAGTTGACACATGGTGTACTCGACACATTCCCAAAAGTTGACACATGGTGTATTCGACACATTCCCAAAAGTTGACACATGGTGTACTCGACACATTCCCAAAAGTTGACACATGGTGTATTCGACACATTCCCAAAAGTTGACACATGGTGTACTCGACACATTCCCAAAAGTTGACACATGGTGTATTCGACACATTCCCAAATGTTGACACATGGTGCATTGAACACTTTCACAAAGTTGACACTTTGTTGACATTTCCCAGAGTTGATACATTCGACATTCAAGTGTTGAGAAATCCGCCAGAGACGTCTATATCCCAGGCGTATTCTGGCCACTATAACATCACATTGCCGAGTTCATTGCCAGAGAGGATTGACCGTACGCCAATCCTGAACTGTCCACTTTGTTCACCCAACAGAAACTGAGATGAATGTTATAAACCGATTGCCGGTTAATGTTTCATAGAACACCAGCAGGTGAGGCTATAGAAAGGTGAAACCTAAAGCTTGCTCGCAGGAGTCAAAACTTCCGTACTAATTACTGTAAAAAAAATATATATATAGCATTGCTTATTGAGAGAAGTATTTGCATCCCACTGATGTTTCAATCATTGGAATATATAGTGACAGAAGTATACTTACTCAACACACAAATTATACAAAGTATACGATGTCTAACGATGTATTAACTCAATATATATGCTAAAATCATCGACATTTGCACCGTGGACAATATACTCACCCTAGAACTTGCAAGCATTGCAATATACGTTATGCAACGTTGTGAATTTAATGGAGCTTTACTGGAAATCATATTTATTCATGAGTGCAGAGTGAATAATATATCCATGTAGAGCAAGGCGACGGTGGCGAGTCTGGTGAGTATATGGCCAGGTGTATAGGTGGTGCAGTGTTGGGTGTGGTGTGGTGCAGTGTTGGATGTGGTGCAGTGTTGGGTGTGGTGCAGTGTTGGGTGTGGTGTGGTGCAGTGTTGGCAGTGGTGTGGTGCAGTGTTGGGTGTGGTGTGGTGCAGTGTTGGATGTGGTGTGGTGCAGTGTTGGGTGTGGTGCAGTGTTGGGTGTGGTGTGGTGCAGTGTTGGATGTGGTGCAGTGTTGGGTGTGGTGTGGTGCAGTGTTGGGTGTGGTGTGGTGCAGTGTTGGATGTGGTGCAATGTTGGGTGTGGTGTGGTGCAGTGTTGGGTGTGGTGTGGTGCAGTGTTGGATGTGGTGTGGTGCAGTGTTGGGTGTGGTGTGGTGCAGTGTTGGATGAGGTGCAGTGTTGGGTGTGGTGTGGTGCAGTGTTGGGTGTGGTGTGGTGCAGTGTTGGGTGTGGTGTGGTGCAGTGTTGGATGTGGTGCAGTGTTGGGTGTGGTGTGGTGCAGTGTTGGGTGTGGTGTGGTGCAGTGTTGGATGTGGTGCAGTGTTGGGTGTGGTGCAGTGTTGGGTGTGGTGTGGTGCAGTGTTGGATGTGGTGCAGTGTTGGGTGTGGTGCAGTGTTGGGTATGGTGTGGTGCAGTGTTGGGTGTGGTGCAGTGTTGGGTGTGGTGTGGTGCAGTGTTGGCAGTGGTGTGGTGCAGTGTTGGGTATGGTGTGGTGCAGCGTTGGGTGTGGTGCAGTGTTGGGTATGGTGTGGTGCAGTGTTGGGTGTGGTGCAGTGTTGGGTGTGGTGCAGTGTTGGGTATGGTGTGGTGCAGTGTTGGGTGTGGTGCAGTGTTGGGTGTGGTGTGGTGCAGTGTTGAGTGTGGTGCAGTGTTGGGTGTGGTGCAGTGTTGGGTGTGGTGTGGTGCAGTGTTGGATGTGGTGCAGTGTTGGGTGTGGTGTGGTGCAGTGTTGGGTGTGGCGTGGTGCAGTGTTGGGTGTGGTGTGGTGCAGTGTTGGGTGTGGTGTGGTGCAGTGTTGGATGTGGTGCAGTGTTGGGTGTGGTGCAGTGTTGGGTGTGGTGTGGTGCAGTGTTGTGTGTGGCGTGGTGCAGTGTTGGGTGTGGTGCAGTGTTGGGTGTGGCGTGGTGCAGTGTTGAGTGTGGCGTGGTGCAGTGTTGGGTGTGGTGTGGTGCAGTGTTGGGTGTGGTGTGGTGCAGTGTTGGGTGTGGTGTGGTGCAGTGTTGGGTGTGGTGTGGTGCAGTGTTGGGTGTGGTGTGGTGCAGTGTTGGGTGTGGTGTGGTGCAGTGTCGGGTGTGGTGCAGTGTTGGGTGTGGTGTGGTGCAGTGTTGGGTGTGGTGCAGTGTTGGGTGTGGTGCAGTGTTGGGTGTGGTGCAGTGTTGGGTGTGGTGTGGTGCAGTGTTGGGTGTGGTGCAGTGTTGGGTGTGGTGTGGTGCAGTGTTGGGTGTGGTGTGGTGCAGTGTTGGGTGTGGTGTGGTGCAGGTGTTGGGTGTGGTGCAGTGTTGGGTGTGGTGTGGTGCAGTGTTGGGTGTGGTGCAGTGTTGGGTGTGGTGTGGTGCAGTGTTGGGTGTGGTGCAGTGTTGGGTGTGGTGTGGTGCAGTGTTGGGTGTGGTGCAGTGTTGGGTGTGGTGCAGTGTTGGGTGTGGTGTGGTGCAGTGTTGGGTGTGGTGCAGTGTTGGGTGTGGTGTGGTGCAGTGTTGGGTGTGGTGCAGTGTTGGGTGTGGTGTGGTGCAGTGTTGGGTGTGGTGCAGTGTTGGGTGTGGTGCAGTGTTGGGTGTGGTGTGGTGCAGTGTTGGGTGTGGTGTGGTGCAGTGTTGGGTGTGGTGTGGTGCAGGTGTTGGGTGTGGTGCAGTGTTGGGTGTGGTGTGGTGCAGTGTTGGGTGTGGTGCAGTGTTGGGTGTGGTGTGGTGCAGTGTTGGGTGTGGTGTGGTGCAGGTGTTGGGTGTGGTGCAGTGTTGGGTGTGGTGTGGTGCAGTGTTGGGTGTGGTGTGGTGCAGTGTTGGGTGTGGTGCAGTGTTGGGTGTGGTGCAGTGTTGGGTGTGGTGCAGTGTTGGGTGTGGTGCAGTGTTGGGTGTGGTGTGGTGCAGTGTTGGGTGTGGTGCAGTGTTGGGTGTGGTGCAGTGTTGGGTGTGGTGCAGTGTTGGGTGTGGTGTGGTGCAGTGTTGGGTGTGGTGCAGTGTTGGGTGTGGTGCAGTGTTGGGTGTGGTGCAGTGTTGGGTGTGGTGCAGTGTTGGGTGTGGAATAATATAAGGCTAACCCCATGCATCTAGAGTACACTTTTGGACACACACACACACAATCTGCCTTATAGTATAGTTTAAAGTTTCAGTGAGTACCGTGAGTCAGTGAGTACCGTGAGTCAGTGAGTACCATGAGTCAGTGAGTACCGTGAGTCAGTGAGTACCGTGAGTCAGTGAGTACCATGAGTCAGTGAGTACCGTGAGTCAGTGAGTACCGTGAGTCAGTGAGTACCATCAGTCAGTGAGTACCGTGAGTCAGTGAGTACCATGAGTCAGTGAGTACCGTGAGTCAGTGAGTACCGTGAGTCAGTGAGTACCGTGAGTCAGTGAGTACCATGAGTCAGTGAGTACCGTGAGTCAGTGAGTACCATGTGTCAGTGAGTACCGTGAGTCAGTGAGTACCGTGAGTCAGTGAGTACCATGAGTCAGTGAGTACCATGAGTCAGTGAGTACCATGAGCCAGTGAGAACCGTGAGTCAGTGAGTACCGTGAGTCAGTGAGTACCGTGAGTCAGTGAGTACCATGAGTCAGTGAGTACCATGAGTCAGTGAGTACCATGAGTCAGTGAGTACCATGAGCCAGTGAGAACCGTGAGTCAGTGAGTACCGTGAGTCAGTGAGTACCGTGAGTCAGTGAGTACCGTGAGTCAGTGAGTACCATGAGTCAGTGAGTACCATGAGTCAGTGAGTACCATGAGCCAGTGAGAACCGTGAGTCAGTGAGTACCGTGAGTCAGTGAGTACCGTGAGTCAGTGAGTACCGTGAGTCAGTGAGTACCGTGAGTCAGTGAGTACCGTGAGTCAGTGAGTACCATGACTCAGTGAGTACCGTGAGGTAGCCGGTCGGCCGAGCGGACAGCACGCTGGACTTGTGATCCTGTGGTCCAGGGTTCGATCCCAGGCGCCGGCAAGAAACATTGGGCAGAGTTTCTTTCACCCTATGCCCCTGTTACCTAGCAGTAAAATAGGTACCTGGGTGTTTGTCAGCTGTCACGGGCTGCTTCCTGGGGGTGGAGGTCTGGTCAAGGACCGGGCCGCGGGGACACTAAAAAGCCCCGAAATCATCTCAAGATAACCTAAAGATAAGATAACCGTGAGTCAGTGAGTACCGTGAGTCAGTGAGTACCGTGAGTCAGTGAGTACCGTGAGTCAGTGAGTACCATGAGTCAGTGAGTACCGTGAGTTAGTGAGTACCGTGAGTCAGTGAGTACCGTGAGTCAGTGAGTACCGTGAGTCAGTGAGTACCATGAGTCAGTGAGTACCATGAGTCAGTGAGTACCGTGAGTGAGTACCATGAGTCAGTGAGTACCGTGAGTCAGTGAGTACCATGAGTCAGTGAGTACCGTGAGTGAGTACCATGAATCAGTGAGTACCGTGAGTCAGTGAGTACCGTGAGTCAGTGAGTACCGTGAGTCAGTGAGTACCGTGAGTGAGTACCATGAATCAGTGAGTACCATGAGTCAGTGAGTACCATGAGTCAGTGAGTACCGTGAGTGAGTACCATGAATCAGTGAGTACCATGAATCAGTGAGTACCATGAGTCAGTGAGTACCATGAGTCAGTGAGTACCGTGAGTCAGTGAGTACCATGAATCAGTGAGTACCATGAGTCAGTGAGTACCGTGAGTCAGTGAGACAAGTTACTTATTATTTTCGTGTTTAAAATTTCACTGATGTGTGATTTAGTTTCATAATATTCATGTTTTAATGTGTAATGTTTGGTGTAACGTGTGAGAGAGACAGAGGAGTGAGAGCAAGATAACAAACACGATATCCACTTGTCCACACACTTGAATTTAGTCTCCTTCCATGAATTAAATTTAATTTAAGTTTTTAATATTATGATCTGTTATGTTATGGCCCTCTTGTTATGTCCAGTCATCCCCCTTGTTATGTCCAGTCATCCTCCTTGTTATGTCCAGTCATCCTCTTTGTTATGTCCAGTCATCCTCCTTGTTATGTCCAGTCATCCTCCTTGTTATGTCCAGTCATCCCCTTGTTATGTCCAGTCATCCCCCCTTGTTATGTCCAGTCATCCTCCTTGTTATGTCCAGTCATCCCCCTTGTTATGTCCAGTCATCCTCCTTGTTATGTCCAGTCATCCTCCTTGTTATGTCTAGTCATCCCCCTTGTTATGTCCAGTCATCCTCCTTGTTATGTCCAGTCATCCTCCTTGTTATGTCTAGTCATCCCCCTTGTTATGTCCAGTCATCCTCCTTGTTATGTCCAGTCATCCCCACTTGTTATGTCCAGTCATCCTCCTTGTTATGTCCAGTCATCCTCCTTGTTATGTCCAGTCATCCACTTGTTATGTCCAGTCATCCCCCCTTGTTATGTCCAGTCATCCCCCCTTGTTATGTCCAGTCATCCTCCTTGTTATGTCCAGTCATCCCCCCTTGTTATGTCCAGTCATCCCTTGTTATGTCCAGTCATCCCCTTGTTATGTCCAGTCATCCCCCCTTGTTATGTCCAGTCATCCCCTTGTTATGTCCAGCCATCCCTTGTTATGTCCAGTCATCCCTTGTTATGTCCAGTCATCCTCCTTGTTATGTCCAGTCATCCCCTTTGTTATGTCCAGTCATCCCTTGTTATGTCTAGTCATCCCCCTTGTTATGTCCAGTCATCCCCCTTGTTATGTCCAGTCATCCCCCTTGTTATGTCCAGTCATCCCCCTTGTTATGTCCAGTCATCCCTCTTGTTATGTCCAGTCATCCCTCTTCTTATGTCTAGTCATCCCTTGTTATGTCTAGTCATCCCCCTTGTTATGTCCAGTCATCCCCCTTGTTATGTCCAGTCATCCCTTGTTATGTCCAGTCATCCCCCTTGTTATGTCCAGTCATCCCCCTTGTTATGTCCAGTCATCCCCCTTGTTATGTCCAGTCATCCCTTGTTATGTCCAGTCATCCCCCTTGTTATGTCCAGTCATCCCCCTTGTTATGTCCAGTCATCCCTCCTTGTTATGTCCAGTCATCCCCTTGTTATGTCCAGTCATCCCTTGTTATGTCCAGTCATCCCCCTTGTTATGTCCAGTCATCCCCCTTGTTATGTCCAGTCATCCCCCTTGTTATGTCCAGTCATCCCTTGTTATGTCCAGTCATCCCCCTTGTTATGTCTAGTCATCCCCCTTGTTATGTCCAGTCATCCCTCCTTGTTATGTCCAGTCATCCCCCTTGTTATGTCCAGTCATATCCCTTGTTATGTCCAGTCATCCCCCTTGTTATGTCCAGTCATCCCCCTTGTTATGTCCAGTCATCCCCCTTGATATGTCCAGTCATCCCCCTTGTTATGTCCAGTCATCCCCTGGTTATGTCCAAATCATCAGGTGAAAGCATCAAGCCATTACGGCTATATAGACTTAGACGGGGCCAGGATAAGGATTTGGGATCGGACGGGGGAAGGAATGGTGCCCAACCACTTGGACGGTCGGGTATTGAACGCCGACCTGCATGAAGCGAGACCGTCGCTCTACCGTCCAGCCCCAAGTGGTTTGACAGCGTTCAAGTGAATTTACATCCATTCCATTGCACGGTGGCCACCATTGCACGGTGGCCACCGTTGCACGGTGGCCACCATTGCACGGTGGCCACCGTTGCACGGTGGCCACCGTTGCACGGTGGCCACCATTGCACCACACAGTGTGGATGGAGCCTAACTCCTTCAAGATATAGCTGACTCGTCTTGAAATAAATCCCCGCATCCTATTTGCCTTAATTGTCGTACATAGGCGCTGAGACACACCCTCAGTAGAGGCTGGCTACACACACCACAACACACCACAACACACTACAACACACTACAACACACCACAACACACTACAACACACTATAACACACTACAACACACTACAACGCACTACAACACACTACAACACACCACAACACACTACAACACACTATAACACACTACAACACACTACAACGCACTACAACACACTACAACACACCACAACACACTACAACACACTACAACACACCACAACACACTACAACACACTACAACGCACCACAACACACAAGAACACACCACAACACACAAGAACACACCACAACACACCACAACCAGCCACAATACACCACAACACACCACAACACCCCACAACACACCACAGCACACCACAACACCCCACAACACACCACAACACCTCTCAACACACCACAGCACACCACAACACACCACAACACCCCACAACACACCACAGCACACCACAACACCCCACAACACACCACAACACCTCTCAACACACCACAACACACCACAACATACTACAACACACCACAACACAGAACACCCCACAACACCCCACAACACACCACAACACCCCACAACACACCACAACACACCACAACACCCCACAACACACCACAACACCCCACAACACACCACAGCACACCACAACACCCCACAACACACCACAACACACCACAACACACCACAACACCCCACAACACACCACAACACACCACAACACACCACAACACCCCACAGCACACCACAACACACCAAAGCACACCACAACACATAACAACACACCACAACACCCCACAACACACCACAACACCCCACAACACACCACAACACCCCACAACACACCACAGCACACCACAACACACCACAACACACCACAACACACCACAACACTCCACAACACACCACAACACACCACAACATACCATAACACCCCACAACACAGAACACCCCACAACACCCCACAACATACCATAACACACCACAACACACCACAACACCCCACAACACACCACAACACACCACAACACTCCACAACACACCACAACATACCATAACACACCACAACACACCACAACACTCCACAACACACCACAACATACCATAACACACCACAACACAGAACACCCCACAACACCCCACAACACACCACAGCACACCACAACACACCACAACACCCCACAACACACCACAACACACCACAACACCCCACAACACACCACAACACACCACAACACACCACAACACACCACAACACACCACAACACCCCACAATACACCACAACACACCACAACACACCACAAAACCCCACAACACACCTCAACACCCCACAACACACCACAACACCCCACAACACACCACAACACACCACAACACCCCACAACACACTACAACACACCACAACACACCACAACACCCCACAATACACCACAACACACCACAACACACCACAACACACCACAACACCCCACAACACACCACAACACACCACAACACCCCACAACACACCACAACACACCACAACACACCACAACACACCACAACACACCACAACACCCCACAATACACCACAACACACCACAACACACCACAAAACCCCACAACACACCTCAACACCCCACAACACACCACAACACCCCACAACACACCACAACACCCCACAACACCCCACAACTCACCACAACACCCCACAAAACCCCACAACACACCACAACACCCCACAACACACCACAACACACCACAACACCCCACAACACACCACAACACCCCACAACACCCCACAACACACCAAAACACACCACAACACACCACAACACTCCACAACACCTCACAACACACCACAACACACCACAACACCCCACAACACACCACAACACACCACAACACCTCACAACACACCACAACACACAACAACACTCCACAACACCTCACAACACACCACAACACACCACAACACACCACAACACCCCACAACACACCACAACACACCACAACACACCACAACACACCACACCACACCACAACACACCACAACACACCGCAACACACCACAACACACCACAACACCCCACAACACACCACAACACACCTCAACACCCCACAACACACCTCAACACCCCACAACACACCACAACACACCACAACACTCCACAACACCTCACAACACACCACAACACACCATAACACCTCACAACACATCACAACACACCACAACACACCACAACACACCACAACACCCCACAACACACCACAACACACCACAACACACCACAACACACCACAACACCCCACAACACACCACAACACCCCACAACACCCCACAACACCCCCACAACACACCACAACACACCACAACACCCCACAACACCCCACAACACACCACAACACTCCACAACACACCACAACACACCACAACACACCACAACACCCCACAACACCCCACAACACCCCACAACACACTACAACACACCACAACACCCCACAGCACACCCACAACACACCACAACACCCCACAGCACA
Organism: Procambarus clarkii; assembly: GCF_040958095.1. Taxonomy (NCBI): domain Eukaryota; kingdom Metazoa; phylum Arthropoda; class Malacostraca; order Decapoda; family Cambaridae; genus Procambarus; species Procambarus clarkii. The sequence goes on from NC_091196.1 coordinate 26,830,860, forward strand.
CCCACAACACACCACAACACCCCACAACACACCACAACACACCACAACACCCCACAGCACACCCACAACACACCACAACACCCCACAGCACACCCACAACACACCACAACACCCCACAGCACACCCACAACACACCACAACACCCCACAACACCCCACAACACACCACAACACTCCACAACACACCACAACACACCACAACACACCACAACACACCACAACACCCCACAACACCCCACAACACACCACAACACACCACAACACACCACAACACACTACAACACACCACAACACACCACAACACCCCACAGCACACCCACAACACACCACAACACCCCACAACACACCACAACACCCCACAACACCCCACAACACACCACAACACACCACAACACACCACAACACAGAACACCCCACAACACCCCACAACACACCACAACACCCCACAACACCCCACAACACCCCACAATACACCACAACACACCACAACACCCCACAACACACCACAACACAAAACATCCCACAACACCCCACAACACACCACAACACACCACAACACCCCACAACACCCCACAACACCCCACAACACACCACAACACCCCACAACACTCCACAACACCCCACAACACACCACAACACACCACAACACCCCACAACACCCCACAACAGACCACAACACACCACAACACACCACAACACCCCACAACACACCACAACACATTACAACACACAAGAACACACCACAACACACCACAACACACCACAACACCCCACAACACCCCACAACACCCCACAACACACCACAACACCCCACAACACCCCACAACACACCACAACACACCACAACACCCCACAACACCCCACAACACACCACAACACACCACAACACCCCACAACACACCACAACACACCACAACACCCCACAACACCCCACAACACCCCACAACACACCACAACACCCCACAACACCCCACAACACACCACAACACACCACAACACCCCACAACACCCCACAACACACCACAACACACCACAACACACCACAACACCCCACAACACCCCACAACACCCCACTACACCCCACAACACACCACAACACTCCACAACACACCACAACACACCACAACACACCACAACACCCCTCAACACCCCACAGCACCCCCACAACACACCACAACACCCCACTACACCCCACAACACACCACAACACACCACAACACACCACAACACACTACAACACACCACAACACACCACAACACCCCACAGCACCCCCACAACACACCACAACACCCCACTACACACCACAACACCCCACAACACACCACAACACAGAACACCCCACAACACCCCACAACAGACCACAACACACGACAACACCCCACAACACCCCACAACACCCCACAATACACCACAACACACCACAACACCCCACAACACACCACAACACACCACAACACACCACAACACCCCACAACACCCCACAACACCCCACAACACACCACAACACCCCACAACACCCCACAACACACCACAACACATAAGAACACACCACAACACACAAGAACGCACCACAACACACCACAACACACAACAACACCCCTCAACCTACCACAACACACCACAACACCCCTCAACCTACCACAACACACTACAACACACAAGAACACACCGCAACACCCCACAACACATTACAACACACCACAACACACCACAACACACCACAACACACAAGAACACACCACAACGCACCACAGCACACCACAACACATTACAACACACAAGAACACACCACAACACTTCACAACACCCCTCAACCCACCACAACACACAAGAACACACCACAACGCACCACAGCACACCACAACACATTACAACACACAAGAACACACCACAACACTTCACAACACCCCTCAACCCACCACAACACACAAGAACACACCACAACGCACCACAGCACACCACAACACATTACAACACACAAGAACACACCACAACACTTCACAACACCCCTCAACCCACCACAACACACAAGAACACACCACAAAACCCCACAACACACCCCAACTCACAAGAATACACCACAACACGCAAGAACGCACCACAACTCACAAGAATACACCCCAGCACACCACAACACACAAGAACACACCACAAAACCCTACAACACACCACAACACTCAGCAACACACCACAACACACAACAACACACCACAACACACCACAACTCACAAGAATACACCAAACATTATTATAAGTATAGATGTAAAAGAGTAAATAGATCAAATAGAGCGTTAGGACTGTGTATTAAAGAGAAGCTGGTATGCACAGAGCTCCCAGACTGTACAAGAGGTGGCAGAGGGACTTGAAATCAAGGTAGAACAAATAAATTTTTTTGTTATTCTAATATACAAGCCGCCAGATGCAACAGTTGAGGAATTCACAGAGCAGATACACAAAGAATAGCCTAAATAACCTAGCAAACCCAGTACCAGATATTATCTTTCTTGGAGACTTCAATATACCCTGTTTAAGAATGGCAAACACTTACATTATAGTTAGAAATGAACCTAGAGATAATCAACCACAGGTCAGAGAACTACAGAGATTCTGTGACAAGTTCTCGCTGAACCAACAGATAAGAGAACCAACTAGGAACGAAAACACACTGAACCTGATCTTCAAAAGCAATGAAGAACTAATCAGAGACATTATGACCTCAGATGCTACATACTCAGACCACAAGTTCACTCTAACATTGAATCCTGTTATAGGTTCAGGAGGATTAACAGGAGAGAAGGGTAATTCAACCTATTCAATATTACCAATACGAGTGTGGGAAACAAATACAGAACATGCAAACACACAATGGGAAATAATCCTAAGTAGCAAAATTCCTCTCAGGCAACAGCCCAACTGACAGCTGGAACAAACAAAGGCTGCTGGAAACATGCATTTGCTGAGGGTCAGGAAGAGGACCACTTTAGGAAGAGACATCAGACGACGCTACAAAAAAAGTCACGGAAATGTTTAAGCAAACACAACTTTCACAAAACTAGAAAATAAATCTTACAAGGAGATAAAAGAAGTAGAGCAAACGCTGAGGAAACAAGAAATGCAGAAAAATCCGAAATATGTTTTCACATCTGCGAAACTCAAGTACACAGAGAATGATAGTGAAATTTGTGAAATCTTGATAGACCAGTATGAGGCTATGTTTAGCACTCTGATAACATGAAAGTGGAAGATCCGGACAGCTCCTTTATCAAACCCCCAGACAATATATCAAATGCTAACACGAACTCGGAAGGAAGATAAATTGACAGCATGCCCATGCACTCAGCCCATGGTCCTGACTCGTGGAATTCAATATTCACAAAGAAATGTAAAGTCCCGTTATCGCGAGCTAGGATACAGGGGGGGGGGGGCGACACCAGCGGCGCTTACATCAGCAGATATTGTTCCATAGCACACGGGAGGTAGTAAAGCTTGGGGGGACACAATAAACCAGTCCCACTAACATCACACAATATTTAAGTTCTTGAAGGAGTGATTAGTAATCAAATCTCCAGTTTCATGTACAACAATGACCTTCACAACCCAGATTAACATACCACATTACACCACAACATACCACAATACACCACAACTTACCACAATACACCACAACATACCACAACATACCACAATACACCACAACATACCACAATACACAACAACATGCCACAATACACCACAACATACCACATTACACCACAACATACCACAATACACCACAACTTACCACAATACACCACAACATACCACAACATACCACAATACACCACAACATACCACAATACACAACAACATGCCACAATACACCACAACATACCACAATACACCACAACATACCACAATACACCACAACATACCACAATACACCACAACATACCACGATACACCACAACATACCACAATACACTACAACATACCACAATACACCACAACATACCACAATACACCACAACATACCACAACATACCACAACATACCACAATACACCACAACATACCACAATACACCACAACATACCACAATAAACCACAACATACCACAATACACCACAACATACCACAACATACCACAATACACTACAGCATACCACAATACACAACAACATGCCACAATACACGACAACATACCACAATACACCACAACATACCACAACATACCACAACATACCACAATACACCACAACATACCACAATACACCACAACATACCACAATACACCACAACATACCACAATACACCACAACATACCACAACATACCACAATACAGCACAACATACCACAATACACAACAACATACCACAACATACCACAATACACCACAACATACCACAACATACCACAACATACCACAATACACCACAACATACCACAACATACCACAATACACCACAACATACCACAACATACCACAATACACCACAATACACCACAACATACCACAATACACCACAACATACCACAACATACCACAACATACCACAATACACCACAACATACCACAATACACCACAACATACCACAACATACCACAATACACCACAACATACCACATCATACCACAACATACCACAATACACCACAACATACGACAATACACCACAATACACCACAACATACCACAATACACCACAATACACCACAACATACCACAATACACCACAACACACCACAACACACCACAACATACCACAATACACCACAACATACCACAACATACCACAACACACCACAACATAACACAATACACCACAACATACCACAATACACCACAACATACCACAACATACCACAACACACCACAACATACCACAACACACCACAACATACCACAATACACCACAACATACCACAACACACCACAACATACCACAATACACCACAACATACCACAACATACCACAACATACCACAATAAACCACAACATACCACAATACACCACAACATACCACAATACACCACAACATACCACAACACACCACAACATACCACAACACACCACAACATACCACAATACACCACAACATACCACAATACACCACAACTTACCACAATACACCACAACATACCACAACACACCACAACATACCACAACATACCACAATACACCACAACATACCACAATACACCACAATACACCACAACATACACCAACATACCACAATACACCACAACATACCACAACATACCACAACATACCACAACACACCACAACATACCACAACATACCACAATACACCACAATACACCACAACATACCACAACATACCACAACATACCACAATACACCACAACATACCACAATACACCACAATACACCACAACATACCACAACATACCACAATACACCACAACATACCACAACATACCACAACACACCACAACATACCACAACATAGCACAATACACCACAATACACCACAACACACCACAACATACCACAACATACCACAACACACCACAACATACCACAATACACCACAATACACCACAACATACCACAACATACCACAATACACCACAACATACCACAATACACCACAACATACCACAACATACCACAACATACCACAATACACCACAACATACCACAATACACCACAACATACCACAACATACCACAACATACCACAATACACCACAACATACCACAACATACCACAACATACCACAATACACCACAACATACCACAATACACCACAACATACCACAATACACCACAACATACCACAATACACCACAACATACCACAACATACCACAACATACCACAATACACCACAACATACCACAACATACCACAATACACCACAACATACCACAATACACCACAACATACCACAACATACCACAATACACCACAACATACCACAACATACCACAATACACTACAACATACCACAATACACCACAACATACCACAAAACACCACAACATACCACAATACACCACAACATACCACAATACACCACAACATACCACAATACACCACAACATACCACAACATACCACAATACACCACAACATACCACAACACACCACAACATACCACAACATACCACAACATACCACAATACACCACAACATACCACAACATACCACAACATACCACAATACACCACAACATACCACAATACACCACAACATACCACAACATACCACAATACACCACAACATACCACAATACACCACAACATACCACAACATACCACAATACACCACAATACACCACAACATACCACAATACACCACAACATACCACAATACACCACAACATACCGCAACATACCACAACATACCACAATACACCACAACATACCACAACATACCACAACATACCACAACATACCACAACACACCACAATACACCACAACATACCACAATACACCACAACATACCACAATACACCACAACATACCACAACATACCACAACATACCACAATACACCACAACATACCACAATACACCACAACATACCACAACATACCACAATACACCACAACATACCACAACATACCACAACATACCACAATACACCACAACATACCACAACATACCACAATACACCACAACATACCACAACATACCACAATACACCACAACATACCACAACATACCACAATACACCACAACATACCACAATACACCACAACATACCACAATACACCACAACATACCACAACATACCACAACATACCACAATACACCACAATACACCACAATACACCACAACATACCACAACATACCACAATACACCACAACATACCACAACATACCACAACATACCACAACATACCACAATACACCACAACATACCACAATACACCACAACATACCACAACATACCACAATACACCACAACATACCACAATACACTACAACATGCCACAATACACAACAACATGCCACAATACACCACAACATACCACAATACACAACAACATGCCACAATACACCACAACATACCACAACACACCACAACATACCACAACATACCACAATACACCACAACATACCACAATACACCACAACATACCACAACATACCACAACATACCACAACATACCACAACATACCACAATACACCACAACATACCACAACATACCACAATACACCACAACATACCACAATACACCACAACATACCACAATACACCACAACATACCACAACATACCACAACATACCACAACATACCAGAACAAACACAGCAGGATCCAGGGGATCCAAACCATTAACATGTATCATCACTGGACAAAATTAAGGAAATATTTTGTTCAATTATTAATCCAAGACATTGAGACTTACGCCCATCTTGCTCGCAACTTGCACACATTACGCTGCCTTGAATAATTAGACAATATGCCCCTCTTGCTGGTAGTCCATACACCCCTGGTGTAGTGTAGTGTGTCCTTGGTGTAGTGTAGTGTCCTTGGTGTAGTGTAGTGTGTCCTTGGTGTAGTGTGTCCTTGGTGTAGTGTGTCCTTGGTGTAGTGTAGTGTCCTTGGTGTAGTGTAGTGTGTCCTTGGTGTAGTGTCCTTGGTGTAGTGTAGTGTCCTTGGTGTAGTGTAGTGTGTCCTTGGTGTAGTGTAGTGTCCTTGGTGAAGTGTCATTGGTGTAGTGTGGTGTGTCCTTGGTGTAGTGTGTCCTTGGTGTAGTGTGGTGTGTCCTTGGTGTAGTGTGTCCTTGGTGTAGTGTAGTGTGTCCTTGGTGTAGTGTGGTGTGTCCTTGGTGTAGTGTGTCCTTGGTGTAGTGTAGTGTCCTTGGTGTAGTGTGTCCTTGGTGTGGTGTGTCCTTGGTGTAGTGTGTCCTTGGTGTAGTGTGTCCTTGGTGTAGTGTAGTGTCCTTGGTGTAGTGTGTCCTTGGTGTGGTGTGTCCTTGGTGTAGTGTGTCCTTGGTGTAGTGTGTCCTTGGTGTAGTGTAGTGTCCTTGGTGTAGTGTAGTGTCCTTGGTGTAGTGTGTCCTTGGTGTAGTGTGGTGTGTCCTTGGTGTAGTGTGTCCTTGGTGTAGTGTAGTGTCCTTGGTGTAGTGTGTCCTTGGTGTAGTGTGTCCTTGGTGTAGTGTAGTGTCCTTGGTGTAGTGTAGTGTCCTTGGTGTAGTGTGGTGTGTCCTTGGTGTAGTGTGTCCTTGGTGTAGTGTGTCCTTGGTGTAGTGTAGTGTCCTTGGTGGTGTGTCCTTGGTGTAGTGTGTCCTTGGTGTAGTGAGTCCTTGGTGTAGTGTAGTGTCCTTGGTGTAGTGTGGTGTGTCCTTGGTGTAGTGTGGTGTGTCCTTGGTGTAGTGTGGTGTGTCCTTGGTGTAGTGTGTCCTTGGTGTAGTGTGGTGTGTCCTTGGTGTAGTGTGGTGTGTCCTTGGTGTAGTGTGTCCTTGGTGTAGTGTGTCCTTGGTGTAGTGTGGTGTGTCCTTGGTGTAGTGTAGTGTGTCCTTGGTGTAGTGTGGTGTGTCCTTGGTGTAGTGTAGTGTGTCCTTGGTGTAGTGTGTCCTTGGTGTAGTGTGTCCTTGGTGTAGTGTAGTGTGTCCTTGGTGTAGTGTGTCCTTGGTGTAGTGTAGTGTGTCCTTGGTGTAGTGTGGTGTGTCCTTGGTGTAGTGTGGTGTGTCCTTGGTGTAGTGTGTCCTTGGTGTAGTGTAGTGTCCTTGGTGTAGTGTGTCCTTGGTGTAGTGTGTCCTTGGTGTAGTGTAGTGTCCTTGGTGTAGTGTAGTGTGTCCTTGGTGTAGTGTGTCCTTGGTGTAGTGTGTCCTTGGTGTAGTGTGTCCTTGGTGTAGTGTAGTGTCCTTGGTGTAGTGTGGTGTGTCCTTGGTGTAGTGTGTCCTTGGTGTAGTGTGGTGTGTCCTTGGTGTAGTGTGTCCTTGGTGTAGTGTAGTGTGTCCTTGGTGTAGTGTGTCCTTGGTGTAGTGTGGTGTGTCCTTGGTGTAGTGTGTCCTTGGTGTAGTGTAGTGTGTCCTTGGTGTAGTGTGTCCTTGGTGTAGTGTGGTGTGTCCTTGGTGTAGTGTGGTGTGTCCTTGGTGTAGTGTAGTGTCCTTGGTGTAGTGTGTCCTTGGTGTACTGTAGTGTGTCCTTGGTGTAGTGTAGTGTGTCCTTGGTGTAGTGTAGTGTGTCCTTGGTGTAGTGTAGTGTGTCCTTGGTGTAGTGTAGTGTGTCCTTGGTGCAGTGTATCCTTGGTGTAGTGTAGTGTATCCTTGGTGTAGTGTAGTGTGTCCTTGGTGTAGTGTAGTGTGTCCTTGATGCAGTGTATCCTTGGTGTAGTGTAGTGTGTCCTTGGTGTAGTGTAGTGTGTCCTTGGTGTACTGTAGTGTGTACTTGGTGTAGTGTAGTGTGTCCTTGGTGTAGTGTAGTGTGTCCTTGGTGTAGTGTAGTGTCCTTGGTGTAGTGTGTCCTTGGTGTAGTGTGTCCTTGGTGTACTGTAGTGTGTCCTTGGTGTAGTGTAGTGTGTCCTTGGTGTAGTGTAGTGTGTCCTTGGTGTAGTGTAGTGTGTCCTTAGTGTAGTGTAGTGTGTCCTTGGTGTAGTGTAGTGTCCTTGGTGTAGTGTAGTGTATCCTTGGTGTAGTGTAGTGTGTCCTTGGTGTAGTGTAGTGTGTGCTTGGTGTAGTGTGTCCTTGGTGCAGTGTATCGTATCCTTGGTGTAGTGTAGTGTGTCCTTGGTGTAGTGTAGTGTGTCCTTGGTGTAGTGTGTCCTTGGTGCAGTGTATCCTTGGTGTAGTGTAGTGTATCCTTGGTGTAGTGTAGTGTGTCCTTGGTGTAGTGTAGTGTGTCCTTGGTGCAGTGTATCCTTGGTGTAGTGTAGTGTGTCCTTGGTGTAGTGTAGTGTGTCCTTGGTGCAGTGTATCCTTGGTGTAGTGTAGTGTATCCTTGGTGTAGTGTAGTGTGTCCTTGGTGTAGTGTAGTGTGTCCTTGATGCAGTGTATCCTTGGTGTAGTGTAATGTGTCCTTGGTGTAGTGTAGTGTGTCCTTGGTGTAGTGTATCCTTGGTGTAGTGTAGTGTGTCCTTGGTGTAGTGTAGTGTGTCCTTGGTGTAGTGTAGTGTGTCCTTGGTGTAGTGTAGTGTGTCCTTGGTGTAGTGTAGTGTGTCCTTAGTGTAGTGTAGTGTGTCCTTGGTGTAGTGTAGTGTGTCCTTGGTGTAGTGTAGTGTGTCCTTGGTGTAGTGTAGTGTATCCTTGGTGTAGTGTAGTGTGTCCTTGGTGTAGTGTATCCTTGGTGTAGTGTAGTGTGTCCTTGGTGTAGTGTAGTGTGTCCTTGGTGTAGTGTAGTGTGTCCTTGGTGTAGTGTAGTGTGTCCTTGGTGTAGTGTAGTGTGTCCTTGGTGTAGTGTGTCCTTGGTGTAGTGTACCTGTAGTCTCAGGTGTCAGCACAGTTTATTAAATTGTTGGTGGCGCTTCAGAACTATTAAACATAAACAAAGCCGCCACGATCAAGGAAAGCTGTACAGGTTCGGTACGAGGTTGTGTATGTGGTTAATGATCCCTGAACCGGTTCAGCATCAGTGCCTCCCCCTCCCCATCCCCCCACTCCCCCTTACCTAATTACTTTACGACCAACTTGTCAAAGTTTTGACACCGATATTTACCTGATGTATTAAGTTGGTTAATTAACACCCAACTTTGACGCGGTGGATTGACTTGTGCTCACAGGTCCGCCGCTCTCAATCTCCATCCCTGGTGAGCTGCTCATTCTCGGCTCAGCTAATTGGTGGTTGTGGTGTTATGTATATAGTCCGTTATACGGGGGAATTATTGATGCTAGACTCCACCCTGTTGACACTTGTGGTTGGTTGATGTTAAGGGGTCTTGTGAGTTCATACGGTTGATGTTGAAAAGGGGCATCAGGGTGATAGAAACTCTAACCCTTTGTTTCCGCCTCTGCCAGGGATAGAATCCGGGCCTTTAGGAATGCGACCCCAGAACGCTGCCCACTCAGCCGCGAGGCCCCGTTGGTGTGTGTGTGTGTGTGTGTGTGTGTGTGTGTTTATGCACTAACATAATACTATCCTTATAGATTAATTGTTGGCTCACAAATCCTTCTACTTTCTGTTCCCATGGAAGTTTCACACACACACACACACACACACACACACACACACACACACACACACACACACACACACACACACTTGTCTTGTGACCATCGTGTTGGGTGGACGTGGGTTGGGAGCTCCTGGTTCACTAGTGGAGTGGGAGGGGTAATCAGGCAACTTCGAAGTGAAAAAGTGTGTACAAGTGAATGAAAAAACCTTGAGTTTTGGCCAGAGCCATAAGGTAGTGAAGAAAAACAGTTTAAATAGCGTAATTCAAAATAGTTGAGGAAGTATTGTGGCAGTGTGGAGCAGACCTCACCGACCTCTGACCGCGTGACCTCACCCCGGCAGCAACCTTCTACCACCACGTGGGACGACGCTTGGAGATTCACTAACCTATTGTGTTAGCAGGACGGTAAGATACTTGGAACCCCAGTGGGTAAGGTTGCATTATAGCAATGACTAGGTCAGGAAGGGTGTCTAGGTTCAACAGTATTATGATTGAGGAAGAAGATAGGTTTGTGGAGAAGATGATTGGGAAATTTGTACAGAAGAGGGATGTTTGGATAGGTGATCTAATCCAGGGGATTAAAAGTGAAGTCTTTAATAAGATACAGGGCGAGGTTCAAAGACTCAAACAAGAGTTTATGGATTATATTCAAGAGGAAATCAGGAAGAGCAGGGTAGAATGGCAAGGAGAAATATCTAGGCTTACTAATGAATTTGGCAGGAATAAGGGAAGCTTGGCCGGGGAAGGGGGAGTAGTAGTAGGTGGAGTAGCGGGTGTAGGAGGGGTGGGGGTCAGCCAGGGAGAGGGCCACCAGCATGACCATGAACTGAGAAAGAGGACAATCATAATCCATGGATTACTTGAAGCCAGGGCACCATCGAGGCAGGAAAGAATGGAGATTGAGGATTTGGAACTACAGGGGATCTTGAGAGACATGAGAGCCCAGATGGCAGGGAATGAGGTGCAAGTCCACCGACGCATTGGACCATACAACTGTAACAGGAAACGACCTGTCCTGGTACAGTTCACTAACGAAGAGGCAGTGGATTACATACTGCATCACAAACACCTACTCAGAGGTAGCGAAAATTACTACAACGTATTTATTGACAAATTCATGACGAAGGAGGAACAGATTGCCCACAGAGCAAGCAAACAACAGTACGACTCTTCCCATTTGAGTGCAGCTACACACCCCAGTGCTAAACCACCCCATGCTAACCAGCTCACACGTGCTTCTCAGGTCACCCCTTCCCCAAATCAGCCGCCCCAGCTTATCTCCCCAGCACATCCCTTGACCCCTCTGACCCCACTGGAGTCAAATTCATCCCACATTCCAAGGACCCCCTCATCACCTCAGCCCCCAAAACCCGTCCAGCCCTCATCCCCTCAACCCCCAAAAACCCACCCAGCTCTCATCCCCTCAACCCCCAAAACCCATCCAGACCTCATCCCCTCAACCCCAAGAACCCACCCAGACCTCATCCCCTCAACACCCAAAGCCTACCCAGCCCTCACCCCTCCTCATCCCCTCTCCTTCCATGTGACCCCCCACCCTTGCGAGGGAGGTGGGAGGTCCCCCCCACCCCCTCTATCCTTCCCCCTCCCAACCTCTCAACCTCTATCTGTCTCCCAACCTTACGCTATCTCCCAACCCCTCTATGCCCTCCCTAATCTTCAGACCCAGTATGCCCTTCCTACTCCAGACCTACCTACCCAGGCCCTACCCCAGACCCTCCTACCTACCTTCCTAGAAGCCCAGCCCCCAGTAGACCCCCAAGCACTCTTTCTGAACACCCCCCTCCTGAACTCTTTCACCCCCCATACACCCCCCGGACCCCCCCAGACACCCCCCGGATCCCCCCGGACATCCCCCGGACCCTCCCCGCCCCCAGTCATCCCCCAGACACCCCCCAGATCCCCCAGATCCCCTCTGCCCCCAGGCACCCCCCAGACATCCCCCAGATCCCCCCAGACCCCCAGAGAAAGGGAGAACTCTGGTACAAGAGTTTCCATGAAGAATCTCAAGGTTTGGTACACCAATGCTGATGGGGTATCTAATAAAGCAGAAGAGATAAAAGAAAGAGTAAGTGAAGCAGATCCTGACATAGTTGCAATTGTGGAAACTAAAATTAATGACATGATCTCAGATGCAATCTTTCCTGAAGGGTACCAGGTGATACGAAAAGAGAGGACACAGAGACAGGGAGGGGGAGTAGCACTCCTAATAAAGCGGAAATGGAAGTTTGAAGACCTGGGAAATCGAGTTACCAATGAGTGCACAAGCTTCATACATGGAACTCTGACAGTAGATGGGAGGAAGATTGTGATCCTGGTAATCTACAATCCCCCACCAAACAGTAGAAGACCCAGGCAGGAGTATGATGACAACAACAAAGCATGTATAGATGAACTGCAGAAGGCAGCAACACTAGCCCACAGAATGAGAGCGAAGCTGCTGATCATGGGGGACCTAAATCATGGAGAGATAAATTGGGAATCAAGGAATCCCCATGGAGGGGACGAAACGTGGGGAGCAAAATTAGTAGATGTAATAGACAGGAATTTCCTGACACAACATGTGAAGGAAGACACAAGGGAAAGAGGAGGAGATGCACCGAGCCTATTAGACCTGATTTTCACCCAGAACGTAGAAGATATCGAGAATTTAGAGCATGAAATACCTCTAGGGGCCAGTGATCATTGTGTCCTAGTCTTTGACTACATGATGGAATTCAAACTTATGACCATGGGACAAGAGATCTGGGAAAGGAGAGCTGACTACAGGAAAGGGGACTATATGAGGATAAGGGACTATCTGGGTGAAGTGCAGTGGGAGGAAGAAATTAGAGGAAAAACAGTCCAAGATATGATGGACCTAGTCATACAGAAATGCCAGGAGGCCGAAGAGAGATTTATACCAACGGTAAAGGGAAAAAATAAGAAGGAATATAATAACCCATGGTTTAATAGACAGTGTCAGGAAGCAAAAATGGCCAGCAGACGGGAGTGGAGGAAGTACAGAAGACAAAGAACAGAGGACAACAGAAGCAGATACAACAGAGCTAGGAACGATTACATTAACATAAGACGAACATCGGAAAGGGACTATGAGAACGATATTGCAATCAAAGCGAAAAAACAACCTAAGTTACTACACAGTCATATAAGAAGAAAAATGTCGGTGAACGACCAAGTGACAAGACTAAGGAAGACAGAGGGGGCATATACTGAAAGTGACAAGGAAATCTGCGAGGCACTGAATGCCAGTTTCCATGGAGTGTTCACTACCGAGCCTGAGCAGCTCCCATTGTTGGAAGGGGTTACCCTAGATGAAAGACTATCAGATATAGAGGTGACAGCAGAGGAGGTAATGAAACAGTTGACAACTCTAGATGCAACTAAAGCAGTTGGACCAGACAAAGTATCACCGTGGATACTAAAAGAAGCAGCACAGGCCCTCAGCGTGCCTCTGGCAATGATCTTTAATGAGTCACTTATGTCAGGAGAATTGCCCAGTTGCTGGAAGAAGGCAAATGTCGTGCCGATCTTCAAGAAAGGAGATAGGGAGGAGGCACTTAACTACAGACCTGTATCACTGACAAGCATCCCCTGTAAAATACTGGAAAGAATAATTAGGCTGCGACTGGTTGCACACCTGGAGAACATTAGGTTTGTGAACAAACATCAACATGGGTTCTGGACAGGGAAATCGTGCCTAACAAACCTTCTGGAATTCTATGATAAAATATTGAGGATAAGACAGGACAGAGATGGTTGGGCAGACTGCATATTTCTGGACTGCCAAAAAGCCTTTGATACAGTACCGCACATGAGACTGCTGTTCAAGCTCGAGAGGCAGGCGGGGGTGGGGGGAAAGGTCCTAGAATGGATAAGGAACTACCTAACAGGAAGGAGCCAAAGAGTTACGGTAAGGGGCGAGAAGTCGGACTGGCGAACAGTAACAAGTGGAGTACCACAAGGATCGGTGCTGGGACCAATTCTATTTCTTGTATATGTTAACGACATGTTTACAGGCGTAGAGTCCTACATGTCGATGTTTGCGGATGATGCAAAGTTGATGAAAAGAGTTGTGACAGATGAGGATTGCAGGATCCTCCAAGAGGACCTGAACAGATTGCAGAGATGGTCAGAGAAATGGCTACTAGAATTCAACACGAGCAAATGTAAAGTTATGGAAATGGGACTAGGAGATAGGAGACCAAAGGGACAGTACACAATGAAGGGGAACAGCCTAACGACGCGTGAAAGAGACCTGGGGGTGGACGTAACACCTAATCTATCTCCTGAGGCACATATTAATAGGATAACGACAGCAGCGTACTCTACACTGGCAAAAGTTAGAACATCATTCAGAAACCTAAGTAAGGAGGCATTTAGGGCGCTTTACACTGCCTACGTAAGGCCAGTCTTAGAGAATGCCGCCTCATCATGGAGTCCCCATCTGAAGAAGCATATAATGAAACTGGAAAAGGTTCAGAGGTTTGCAACGAGACTCGTCCCAGAGCTACGAGGGATGGGGTATGAAGAGCGCCTGAGGGAACTGTGCCTTACGACACTAGAAAGAAGAAGGGAGAGGGGGGACATGATAGGAACGTATAAGATACTCAGAGGAATTGACAGAGTGGACATAGACGAAATGTTCACACGGAATAGTAACAGAACGAGAGGACATGGATGGAAGCTTGAAACTCAGATGAGTCACAGAGATGTTAGGAAGTTTTCTTTTAGCGTGAGAGTAGTGGGGAAATGGAATGCACTTCAGGAACAGGTTGTGGAAGCAAATACTATTCATAATTTTAAAACCAGGTATGATAGGGAAATAGGACAGGAGTCATTGCTGTAAGCAACCGATGCTCGAAAGGCGGGATCCAAGAGTCAATGCTCGATCCTGCAGACACAACTAGGTGAGTACACACACACACTTTGACTACATGATGGAATTCAAACTTGTGACCATGGGACAAGAGGGAGTTGACTACAAGAAAGGGGACTACAGGAGGATAAGGGACTATCTGGGAGAAGTGCAGTGGGAGGAAGAAATTAGAAGAAAAACAGTCCAAGATATGATGGACCTAGTCATACGGAAATGCCAGGAGGCCGAAGAGAGATTTATACCAACAGTAAAGGGAACAAATAAGAGGGAATATAATAATCCATGGTTTAATAGACAGTGTCAGGAAGCAAAAATGGCCAGCAGGCGGGAGTGGAGGAAGTACAGAAGACAAAGGACAGAGGACAACAGGATCAGATGCAACAGAGCTAGGAACGATTACATTAACATAAGAAGAACATCGCAAAGGAACTATGAGAACGATATTGCGATCAAAGCGAAAAAACAACCTAAGTTACTACACAGTCATATAAGAAGAAAAATGTCGGTGAACGACCAAGTGACAAGACAAAGGAAGACAGAGGGGGGTATATACTGAAAGTGACAAGAAAATCTGCGAGGCACTACCCTAAATGAAAGACTATCAGATATAGAGGTGACAGCAGGGAGGTAATGAGACAGTTGACAACTCTAGATGCAACTAAAGCGGTTGGACCAGACAAAGTATCACTGTGGATACTAAAAGAGACAGCGAAGGCCCTCAGCGTGCCTCTAGCAATGATCTTTAATGAGTCACTTATGTCGGGAGAATTGCCCAGTTGCTGGAAGAGGGCAAATGTTGTACCGATTTTCAAGAAAGGTGATTGGTAGGAGGCACTTAAATCACTGACAAGCATCCCCTGTAAAATACTTGAGAGAATAATTAGGCTACGACTGGTTGCACACCTGGAGAACATTAGGTTTGTGAACAAACATCAACATGGGTTCTGGACAGGGAAATCGTGCCTAACAAACCTTTTGGAATTCAATGATAAAATAACGAGGATAGGACAGGACAGAGAAGGTTGGGTAGACTGCATATTTCTGGACTGCCAAAAAGCCTTTGATACAGTACCGCACATGAGACTGCTGTTCAAACTCGAGAGGCAGGCGGGGGGTGGGGGAAAAAGGTCCTAGCATGGATAAGGAACTACCTAACAGGAAGGAGCCAAAGAGTTACGGTAAGGGGCGAGAAGTCGGACTGGCGAACAGTAACAAGTGGAGTACCACAAGGATCGGTGCTGGGACCAATTCTATTTCTAATATATGTTAACGACATGTTTACAGGAGTAGAGTCCTACATGTCGATGTTTGCGGATGACGCAAAGTTGATGAGAAGAGTTGTGACAGATGAGGATTGCAGGATCCTCCAAGAGGACGTGAACAGGTTGCAGAGATGGTCAGAGAAATGGCTACTGGAGTTCAACACGAGCAAATGTAAAATTATGGAAATGGGACTAGGTGATAGGAGACCAAAGGGACAGTACACAATGAAGGGGGAACAGCCTACCTGTGACGACGCGCGAAAGAGACCTGGGTGTGGACGTAACACCTAATCTATCTCCTGAGCACATATAAATAGGATAACGACAACAGCGTACTCTACACTGGCAAAAGTTAGAACATCATTCAGAAACCAAAAAGCAGGCATTTAGGACGCTTTACACTGCCTACGTGAGGCCAGTCTTAGAGTATGCCGCCTTATCATGGATTCCCCATCTGAAGAAGCATATAAGGAAACTGGAAAAGGTTCAGACGTTTGCAACGAGACTCTTCCCAGAGTTACGAGGTATGGGGTATGAAGAGCGCCTGAAGGAACTGTGCCTTACGACATTAGAAAAAAGAAGGGAGAGGGGGGATATAATTGGAGCATATAAAATACTCAGGGGGATTGACAGAGTGGACATAGATGAAATGTTCACACGGAATAGTAACAGAACGAGCGGACATGGGTGGAAGCTGGAAACTCAGATGAGTCACAGGGATGTTAGGAAGTTTTCTTTTAGCGTGAGAGTAGTGGGAAAATGGAATGCACTTCAGGAATAGGTTGTGGAAGCAAATACTATTCATAATTTTAAAACTAAGTATGATAGGGAAATAGGACCGGAGTCATTGGTGTCAACAACCGATGCTCGAAAGGCGGGATCCAAGAGTCAATGATCGATACTGCAGACACAAATAGTGAGTACACAAACACACACACACACACACACTGAAAGTGAACCGTCATACCAGTAGAATGGTAGACGGTTGGAACAAGTTAGGTGAGAAGGTGGTGGAGGCCAAGACCGTCAGTAGTTTCAAAGCGTTAATGATAAAGAGTGCTGGGAAGACGGGACACCACGAGCGTAGCTCTCATCCTGTAACTACACTTAGGTAATTACACACACACACACACACACACAAAGATCTAGGAGTTGATATCACACCAAACCTCTCTCCTGAAGCCCACATAAAAAGAGTAACGTCTGCGGCCTATGCGAGGCTGGCTAACATCAGAACAGCCTTCAGGAACCTGTTTAAGGAATCATTCAGAATCTTGTACACCACATATGTAAGACCAATCCTGGAGTATGCGGCCCCAGCATGGAGCCCGTACCTTGTCAAGAACAAGACGAAGCTGGACAAAGTCCAAAGGTATACCACTAGACTAGTCCCAGAACTAAGAGGCCAACCCGTTCTCGCACTTTCTTACAGTCAATATTGACTTATTAAATACGTGCATATGTGACATACTAAACATACTAGTTTACCTTGAAAAGCTTCATAGAAAACACCGACCTTACCTTACCTTCTTAGTATGTTAAGATAAGCATCTTATTGCTTCGCAATTATTATTATTACTTAACCTATACCTATAATAGGTACCTATACCTATAATAGGTTAAGTAATAATTGTAATTACGAAGCAATAAGTGCTTATCTTAACATACTAAGAAGGTTAGGTAAGGTCGGTGTTTTCTATGAAGCTTTTCAAGGTAAACTAGTATGTTTAGTATGTCACATATGCACGTATTTAATAAGTCAATATTGACTATACGAAAGTGCGAGAACGGGTTGAAGAGGCATGAGTTACGAGGAAAGGCTGCAGGAAATGCACCTTACGACACTGGAAGACAGAAGAGTAAGGGAAGACATGATCACAACCTACAAAATCCTCAGAGGAATCGACCGGGTAAACAAGGATAAACTATTCAACACTAGTGGGACGCAAACAAGGGGACACAGGTGGAAACTGAGTACCCACATGAGCCACAGAGACGTTAGAAGGAACGTTTTCAGTGTCAGAGTAGTTAACGGATGGAATGCATTAGGCAGTGATGTGGTGGAGGCTGACTCCATACACAGTTTCAAATGTAGATATGATAGAGCCCAGTAGGCTCAGGAATCTGTACACCAGTTGATTGACAGTTGAGAAGCGGGACCAAAGAGCCAAAGCTCAACCCCCGCAAGCACAAATAGGCGAGTACACACACACACACACGCACACCGAAACGATTGGTCATTGGAATGTGTTCATCTAAAATACAACACCACATTATTTGTCCAGAGTTCGACACCAGGGCGCTGATTGGTCATATTTGAGTGCTGGTCAGCCAGCTGCCACAATATTGGCTGGGTGGTCCGTGCTGGCGCGCTGATTGGTCGCTGTCTTCCCGCGTCTCCAGCCCAACGGACGCCTGTTCACCCGCCTTTCGCACCAACACTCGCGGCAAGTGTTGCATTGTCTCCCGGAGGCAACACCACTTACGCTAAGAGGCGTCTTTGTGTTGTGTTCTGTGTAGACTGACTTTCTGGCCACCATAGTTCACTGTAGTGTAGACTGGCTTTAAGGAGTCGCCAGTTGCCTTAAGGGCAGTGACAACACCCGCAGCCATAACAACAGTGACAACGGGGAGGTGGGGTGTTACTGTAACTGACGGGGCGGGTGTTACTGTAACTGACGGGGCGGGTGTCAGTTCTACAGACGCCTGTGAGCTATTCAGAAGGGGGCCAGCAGCTAGAGCACAACCTGGGGGCAAATTTAGGTCAGCAGTTATGCGAATACGAGCACATCAAGGTGAGTAAACACACACACACACACACACACATAGGGGCCTGGTAGCCTCTAGGAGCCTGGTAGCCTGATGGATAGTGCGCAGGACTCGCAATTCTGTGGCGCGGGTTCGATTCCCGCACCAGGCAGAAACAAATGGGCAAAGTTTCTTTCACCCTGAATGCCCCTGTAACAGAGCAGTAAATAGGTACCTGGGAGTTAGTCAGCTGTCACGGGCTGCTTCCTGGGGTGCGTGTGTGTGGTGTGGAAAAAAAAAGTAGTTAGTTGATTGACAGTTGAGAGGCGGGCCGAAAGAGCAAAGCTCAACCCCTGCAAACACAACTAGGTGAATACATACACACACACACTCCTCGCTGACATGTCAGCCAGGGGG
The DNA here is from genome assembly GCF_040958095.1 of Procambarus clarkii. NCBI lineage: Eukaryota > Metazoa > Arthropoda > Malacostraca > Decapoda > Cambaridae > Procambarus > Procambarus clarkii. Next base: position 26,851,253 of record NC_091196.1, read on the forward strand.
GGTGGGGGCGACCAGCATGACCCTGCACTGAGAAAGAGGTCAATCATAATCTATGGATTACTAAAAGCCAAGGCACCATCGAGGTAGGAAAGGATGGAGATTGAAGATTTGGAGCTACAGGGAATCTTGAGAGATATCAGAGCCCAGATGGCAGGGAATGAGCTGCAAGCCCACCGACGTATTGGGCCATACACCTGTGACAAGAAACAACCTGTCCTGGTACAGTTCACTGACGAAGAGGCAGAGGCTTACATACTGCATCACAAACACTTACTCAGAGGTAGCGAAAACTACTATAACGTGTATATTGATAAATATATGACGAAAGAGGAACAGATAGCCCACAGGGCGAGCAAACCTCCACGATACAACTCTTCCCATATGAGCGTAGCTACACACCCCAGTGCTAACCCTACCCCGTGCTAACCAGCTCACACCTGCTTCCCAGGTCACTCACTCCCCAAATCAGCCCTCCCTGCCCCTGCTTATCTTCCCAGCACCTCCCTTGACCCCTCTGACCCCACTACATTCAAATCCATCTGCTTCATCCCACATTCCAAGGACTCCCTCATCCTCTCAACCCCCAAAACCCTCCCAGCCCTCATCCCCTCAAGCCCCAAAATCTGCCCAGCCCTAAAAAAAAAAAAAAAAAGCAACCTAAATTGAAAATTTTTAGGTTGAAAAAGCAACCTAAATTACTATATAATATAAGAAGAAAAATTTAAGTCATATATTTATGACTTATAAAGTCATAAATATAAGAAGTCATATAAGAAGAAAAATGTCGGTGAAAGACCAAGTGACAAGATTAAGGAAAACAGAGCAGGCATATACTGAAAGTGACAAGGAAACCTGCGAGGCACTGAATGCAAGTTTCCATGGAGTGTTCACTACCGAGCCTGAGCAGCTCCCATTGTTAGAAGAGATTACCCTAGATGAAAGACTATCAGATATAGAGGTGACAGCAGGGAGGTAATGAAACAGTTGACAACATTGGATGCAAATAAAGCGGTTGGACCAGACAAAGTATCACCATGGATACTAAAAGAGGCAGCGCAGGCCCTCAGCGTGCCTCTGGCGTGCCTCTCCCCCACTTATGTCGGGAGAATTGCCCAGTTGCTGGAAGAAGGCAAATGTACCGATTTTCAAGAAAGGCGATAGGGAGGAGGCACTCAACAAATAGACCTGTATCACTGACAAGCATCCCCTGTAAAATACTTGAAAGAATAATTAGGGTATGACTGGTTGCACACCTGGAAAACGTTAGGTTTGTGAACAAACATCAACATGGGTTCAGGAAAGGGAAATCGTGCCTAACAAACCTTTTGGAATTCTATGATAAAATAACGAGGAAAACACAGGACAGAGATAGTTGAGCAGACTGTATATTTCTGGACTGCCAAAAAGTCTTTGATATAGTACCGCACATGAGACTGCTGTTCAAACTCGAGAGGCAGGCGGGAGTGGGAGGAAAGGCCCTAGCATGGATAAGGAACTACCTAACAGGAACGACCCAAAGAGTTACGGTAAGGGGCGAGAAGTCGGACTGGCGAACAGTAACAAGTGGAGTACCTCAAGGATCGGTGCTGGGACCAATTTTATTTCTAATATATGTTAACGACATGTTTACAGGAGTAGAATCCTACATGTTGATGTTCGCAGATGACGCAAAGTTGATGAGAAGAGATGTGACAAATGAGGATTGCAGGATCCTCCAAAAGGACCTGAACAGGTTGCAGAGATGGTCAGAGAAATGGCTACTGGAGTTCAACACGAGCAAATGTAAAGTTATGGAAATGGGACTAGGTGATAAAAGACCAAACGGACAGTACACAATGAAGGGGAACTGCCTACCTGTGATGACACGAGAAAGAGACCTGGGCGTGGACGTATCACCTAATCTATCTCCTGAAGCATATATAAATAGGATAACGACAGCAGCGTACTCTACACTGGCAAAAGTTAGAACATCATTCAGAAACCTAAGTAGGGAGGCATTTAGGGTGCTTTACACTGCTTACGTGAGACCAGTCTTAGAATATGCCACCTCATCATGGAGTCCCCATCTGAAGAAGCATATAAGGAAACTGGAAAAGGTTCAGAGGTTTGCAACGAGACTCGTCCCAGAATTACGAGGGATGGGGTATGAGGAGCGCCTGAAAGAACTGTGCCTTACGACACTAGAAAAAAGAAGGGAGAGGGGGATATAATAGGAACTATAAAATACTCAGGGGAATTGACAGAGTGGACATAGACGAAATGTTCACCCGGAATAGTAACAGAACGAGGGGACATGGGTGGGAGCTGGAAACTCAGATGAGTCACAGAGATGTTAGGAAGTTTTCTTTTAGTGTGAGAGTAGTAGAAAAATGGAATGCTCTTAAGGAACAGGTTATGGAAGCAAATACTATTCATAATTTTAAAACTAAGTATGATAGGGAAATAGGACCGTAGTCATTGCTGTAAACAACCGATGCTCGAAAGGCAGGATTCAAGAGTCAATGCTCGATCCTGCAGACACAAATAGATGAGTACACACACACCTGGTACTTGTAAACAGGTACCTGGGAGTTAGACAGCTGTGTTGGGGGTCTTCCTGGGGATGTGTATATGTGTGTGTGTGTTGGAGAGATATATATGTAGTGGACATATTAGAGGAAAAATAGATTGGTTAGAAAGACGGGGTCCAAGACCTAATAACTCGATTCTGAAGGCACAAATAGTAAATACACACTCACACACATGTACTTATAAATTACAAGTTTATCTTTTCAGTATAATTTGAGCTTCGAAATTATTCGAAAACTCAAAAGCAATTAATGAGATATATTGGCCGCATCCAGCCCAATGGTTGGCGTTTGTTGCTTCTCAATTCTTGTTGCAACAACAAACAAACAATGACGGGATTAGTACGAGTCGCATTTCAGCTGGACTAACAGCATGAAGGAAGAGGGTGTTGCAACTGTACTCACCTAGTTGTGCTTGCGGGGGTTGAGCTCTGGCTCTTTGGTCCCGCCTCTCAACTGGCAATCAACTGTTGTACAGATTCCTGAGCCTACTGGGCTCTATCATATCTACATTTAAAACTGTGTATGGAGTCAGCCTCCACCACATCACTGCCTAATGTATTCCACCTGTTAACTACTCTGACACTAAAAAAAATTATTTCTAACGTCCCTGTGACTCATTTGGGTACTCGGTCTCCACCTGAGTTCCCTTGTTCGCGTACAACCCGTGTTAAATTATTTATCTTTATCTACTATTTATTTTTATCTACTAAACTATTTATCTTTATTTATGTAGGTAGTGAACATGTCTATCCGAGCTCTCCGGTCTTCCAGTGACGTGAGGTGTATTTCACGCAGCCTTTCCTCATAGCTCATGTCATGCCTCGTAGTTCTGAGTCTAGCCAAGTGACACACCTCTGAACTTTTTCCAGCTTCGTCATGTGCTTGTGCCTGACGGTGTGTCTACCAGTGTGAAAAATAGTTAAGCCAACAGAGATAGGCCTCCTCGCAAGACTGTCCACCGCCTCCAAATTTCTGAAGCATAATGAGGCAGGGTGGGCACTCCAGGAGAGCGGTATATACTCCTGATGGCAGCGATGGTACACCTCCTTTAAGGCTTCACCAACCTGTCCTCTTAAAAAGAACGTCACTTTTGGCCGTGGTGAACATGTCCGAACTTAAAATCCTCGAATTTGGCTGGGCTGTAACTGTTGACGTCTTACGTCGTTTTGGATTCTGTAACTGACATTGAGAGCCATAATTCGGCTCACTCTGGCACTGAAAAAAAAAAAATTCTGAACAAACGCCAAAATGGGTGCTTCTGCTGTCAAGAAGCCACGCGTCTTGACAGCTTGGTCACTGACAAGTCAAACTCCTATCCCAATACGTCGACTTCATCCCCCAGCACCAGGTTTCTGCACGCTTTAGTATGCCTCTCCGATTTGCAATATAATTCAGTCTTGGTACCATCCTCGCCTATGATTCCACAGCCGCTTTACTCCAACAGGATATTGCTGAAGGTTGGGTGATTAAGAACATAAGAATTTCAGCCAAAGAATTAGTTAGGAGCAAGGAAAGAATCCCGATCATATGTGGCATTCTTCCAAGAAAGGGAGTTGGAAATGAATAGTTGTCGAGGGCACTTGGTGTCAATTGCCGGCTGAAAAAATATTGCAAATCAAATGCAATATCATTCATAGATAACTGGGAACACTTTTATGGCAGTAATGACATGTATGCTCGGGATGGGGTGCATTTATCCAGGGCTGGGGTTGTTGCTGTTGCCAACTCGTTGGAACTTGTGGTTGGAGGGATTTGTTTAGGTTTAAACTGTTAACAGATAGTGGTATGGGAATTTATATAGAGGAAAGAGGTAATAGAAGTACCTGTTTGCGGGAGAAACAACTTCATTACTTCCATAAAATCATTACTTCCATACATACAAATCATTACTTCCATAAAAGTGTTCCCAGTTATCAATGAAGGATATTGCATTTGATTTACAATATTTGTCCAGCCGGCAATTGACACCAAGTGCCCTAGACAACCATTCATTTCCAACTTCCTTTCTTGGAAAAATGCCACATATGATCGGGATTCCTCCCTTGCTACTAAATAACTCTATGGCTGTCTTAGACTTCTGTATCAGTTCCTCACTCCTAACTCGTCCACCGGCACTGATACAAATAATGGGTTTGTTCCCATTTCCTGCCATAATATCATTCATGTTGTTAACAATATCACCAATTCCTGCTCCTGGATGGCAAACCCTTAACCTGTTCCTCCTTTCTTTCTCTGGCACAAAAATATCTAAATGCCTCACCTGGGAATCTCCCACAACCAAAATTCGCTTAGGTACTTCCTATACTTTCTGAGCACCTTGAGGGACCTGCGCTCCTTTCGTTGCCTTGACTTTCAGGCGAACTGCAGGCTCACCACAGCGCTCGTCTTCCAACATGGCGAATGAGTTAGAAGTCCTTAAGACATCTGTAGGCGGCCTTGTCAGAGTCTTCTTAAGACCCCCTGTCTACGACATTCCAAGACGAAGACATTCTACTGCTGCTCTTCCCTTTTGGGTCCTCTTGTCGCTGTTTCATATGTCTTAGCTCCTTCATCTGTCGTAGCTCCTCCCACAGGGACTCCACCTCTGCCCTCAGAGCTCCACATAGCTCCCTCACTAGCACCAGTGTACTCACTACAACTTCTATTTTCAGTATCAGGACAATTGGGGCTCCAGTTAACACACTCTCACTGAGACTGACTGCGCCTGACAACAAATTTGTTAAACATGAACGGCCATTTGTAAACCCAGGTTGTGAATCATTTATTAATTTATTTCAAAATGAAGACGAATGGTATTTGCAATTATCGATTCAAGTAACTTTCCCACAATAGACGTTATGCTAATTTGCCGATAGTTTGACGCAAGTGATCTATCTATTTTCTTGAAAATTGGAAGTACATTAGCTACCTTCCACGATTCTGGCACTCTGCTTGACTCTAATGATTTATTAAATGTGGTAGACAATGGCTTGCAAAGCTCCTTTTTGCATTTCTTAAGCACCCTGTCAAACCCTTCGTCCGGCCCTGGGGATTTGCTTGGCTTGAGTTTCACTATTTGTTTAATAACATCCTCCCTGGTAACTGCTAAACTAGTCAACCTGTCCCCGTCCCCACCCACATAGCCTTGTTCAGCTGAAGGCATATTGTTAAGTTCCTCTTTAGTAAATACAAAGATAAAATATTTATTAAAAATACTACTCATCTCATCTTGATATCATCTCAAGATAACCTCTCTTTGTCGTTATCAGTTATCTGACCTGTCTCGGTTTTTAATTGACCTATCCTTTTCCTTATTTTTGTTCGATATAACTGAAAAACCCTTTAGGATTTGTCTCTGCTTGCCCTGCTATGCGAACTTCATAGTTTCTATTTGCCCTTCTTATCTCTTTTTTTATCATTTCTAACCAGTTAAATGACCCTCGTAGCAGTTGGTATTTCTCCTTTCCCATGTGTAAAGGTTAGAGTACAGTTATCAGCACAAGCGGCAGCTGACACACCCCAGGGTCTCCTCTACACCCCTGCTAACACCTTCAGTCCTCTACATATCAAAACCCTCATTTGGGGTTCACCTCCGTACCCCCTCACGGCTACACCTCCTCACCTCTCACACCTGTACACCCACTCCCATATAAACTCCCACGCATACGCCTACACCCTTCACTTATACCTATACACCCCCCACATCAACTCCCCCATTTACACCTACACACACTCCCCCTTCCTCCCTTACACCAACAAACACCTGACATCTACACACCCGACCTTCGCGCCTATACACCGTTTACACATATATTCAATACCCGCAGTTGAGCACATATACTGCCAGTACACACCTACACCGTCCGTCCGTCCTGTCCGTACCTACCGTCCGTCCGTCCGTCTGCCCGACGCCCCGTCCAACCGTTCGTCCGTCACGTTCCCGCCTCGTATTATAACAAAGGAGACCACGAAGCAGGAAATGTGTTCTGGTATAACACGTTTTCAACATTATAACACAATATAAACACATTATAACACATGAACCAGTGGGACAATTAGGTGAGTACACTTAGGTGACCTGAAGGCAGCTAGGCTCCTGACGGTGCGGCAGCTAGGCTCCTGACGGTGCGGCAGCTAGGCTCCTGACGGTGCGGCAGCTAGGCTCCTGACGGTGCGGCAGCTAGGCTCCTGACGGTGCGGCAGCTAGGCTGGCGTCTGGCCTCCAGAGGTCTTCAGGGAAGTCAGCTTCAAGTTCCATTCCCCCGTCCCTCCCTGCCTCTCTCCCACTCTCCCTCCCGCAGACCCACCCACCTCTATCTCCTTCTCTTTCAAAGTTTTTCTGGGAACCCTTGTATTCATGGGGAGAAAAAATTGCGGAAATAACAAATTTCTAGGATTTACTCTGACTGGGGAGCGTGAGGGGGCCGTGTGGACCAGGGTCTAAGGCAGGCGCTGTAGGTAAGGGAGACCCTCGACGACGGGTCAGCAGAGAGACTATAGGGGGGGTATTATTGCTTGGATGAGAAAAGAGAGAGTGAGGCGATGCTCTGCTGATCTTCCTGTGTCTGCGGCGGCTGCTGCTGCTGGTGGTGGTGGTGATCTGTGGTGAGGTGTGTGGGATAACCCCGTGACATCACTGTGATAACTTGATATTGTTTCGAGATAACTTGTAGTGTTTTTTCTTTTTTTTGGTGAATGACTTGAATAAGTGGCTGTGATAACCTATGATGCCTTGTGGCTGACCCACTGTTACTCATCTTTATGTTACTCAGGCGCTGGATGAGTATTTTATGCCTGTTGGTTTCAGTAAGATTACGTGCAACGACTTTAACAACCTTTTTGTGCGCTGTTAAATATCAGTAGAAACTTTTAAATTGTTTGGTGACCATTGACCAGAGGTCAATATATAGGTCATGACATATTACTCATGTAATTCTGTTGTCTTGCTCCCGTGGTGGGCTCAACCCCCTGGGAAATGGTTTAAAATAAGAAGTGGTTGAGCAACCCGTCCTCGATTCAAGTCCATTCCATCCAGCAGTCGACCCCACAGACGCATTCAAAATTTTAAAATGCTGTTCATTCAAAACAGAAATGTTCTCAAATATAAATTAATATTTTAATATATTAGCGTATTGTGGATATATAGGTTAGGTAAGGTGTTTAGGTTCTGTTGACAATTATTTATATTTGTAGTACGTGGGTGAAGCATTTACAGCGTTGTGGTTCGAACAAAATCCGTCAGTGAAGCACTTGTTCCGGAAGTGTTCGAACGTCAACAGTTGTGAGTCGTGTGTAAACTGTTTTCATGCATAAACAGCTGGGGATTGGCGGGTGCATGGAATCACTTTTGGGTCTTTGTTTGGAGGGCGGGCAGGGTTTAGTGGTGATCGATTCGTGAGGGATAGTGAGCTCTGGTGATGTAGGGGAGGTGTGTCTGTGTACTCACCTAGTTGCTGCTGCACCTTCTTTTAGTATCCACGGTGAGATTCTGTCAGGCCCAGCAGCCTTTGTCACATTCAGCTCCAACAGATTTCTTTTGACCTCATCACTGGTGAGGTCAAATTCCTCCAAGGTTGCTTGGTTTGCCTCCTCATTTAGTGCAGGGGTTTCTCCTTGTTCTATTGTGAAGACCTGGAATCTCTTGTTGAGTTCTTCACACACCACCATGTTATTCTCAATGTATCTGTTCTCCCCTTTTCTCAGTTTCATCAATTGTTATTTCACTGCGGATTTCCTCCTGATGTGACTGTGTAGCAGTTTTGGTTGGGTCTTAGCTTTACTCTCGATGTCATTTTCATACTGTCTCTCTGCTTCTCTTCTCACTCTGAGGTACTCATTTCTAGCCCTCTGATATCTTTCCCTGCACTCTGGTGTTCTGTTATTCTTGTAGTTTCTCCATGTTCTTGTACTCAAGTGCTTCACTACCTTACTTTCCTGGTTGAACCATGTATTCCTCTGTTTTCGTTTTCTCCTTTTGGACCGGGATAAACCTGTCTGCAGCTTCCTGGCACTTATGGGTGACATGTCCATCATGTCCTGTACAGTAAAATCTCTGAGTTCTGTCCCATGGTATTACTCTAAGTTCCTCATGTCGTCATAGTGTCCTCTTCGGTAATTTTGTTTTTTTCCTTGCGATCCCATCCTTGGATAGGTTATCCCTACCTCTACCAGATACTCAAATATCAATACACTGTGCTCACTCATTTCTATGGGGGGCTTCAAATTTGACTTCCCTTATTTGTGATTTATTCAAGGTGAATATCAGGTTGAGTCTAGCTGGTTCGTCATTGCCTCTCATTATTGTGGGTTCCCTGACATGTTGGCTCAGAAAGTTCCTTGTTGACACTTCCAAGAGTTTGGCTCTCCCATGTCTCTGCACCTCCATGTGGGTCCCCATTCTCCCAGTCTATCTTTCCGACGTTGAAGTCGTCCATGATTAAGAGTCTGGATCCATTCCTGAAGTCATTCCATTCCTCTGTGTCTGTGTATATATGTATGTATGTGTATGTACTCACCTAGATGAACTCACGTAGTTGTGCTGTGGGGGTTGAGCTTTGTCTCTCAAGTACTTCCTCTCAACTGTCAATCACCTGGTGTACATATTCTGGAGCCTACTGGGCTCTATAAAATCTACATTTGAAACTGTGTATGGAGTCAGCCTCCACCACATCACTGCCAAGTTGTGTGTTTACTCATCTAGTTGTGCTTGCGGGGGTTGAGCTCTGGCTTTTTGGTCCCGTGTGTGTACTCACCTAGTTGTACTCACCTAGTTGTGCTTGCGGGGGTTGAGCTCTGGCTCTTTGGTCCCGCCTCTCAACCGTCAATCAACAGGTGTACAGGTTCCTGAGCCTATTGGGCTCTATCATATCTACACTTGAAACTGTGTATGGAGTCAGCCTCCACCACATCGCTTCCAAATGCATTCCATTTGTCAACCTTTCTGACACTAAAAAAGTTCTTTCTAATATCTCTGTGGCTCATTTGGGCACTCAGTTTCCACCTGTGTCCCCTAGTGCGTGTGCCCCTTGTGTTAAACAGCCTGTCTTTATCAACCCTGTCGATTCCCTTGAGAATCTTGAATGTGGTGATCATGTCCCCCCTAACTCTTTTGTCTTCCAACGAAGTGAGGTTCAATTCCCGTAATATCTCCTCGTAGCTCATACCTCTCAGCTCGGGTACTAGTCTGGTGGCAAACCTTTGAACCTTTTCCAGTTTAGTCTTATGCTTGATTAGATATGGACTCCATGCTGGAGCCGCATACTCCAGGATTGGTCTGACATATGTGGTATATAATGTTCTGAAAGATTCCTTACACAAGTTTCTAAAGGCCGTTCTTATGTTAGCCAACCTGGCATATGCTGCTGATGTTATCCTCTTGATATGAGCTTCAGGGGACAGGTCTGGCGTGATATGAACCCCCAGGTCTTTCTCTCTCTCTGACTCTTGAAGTATTTCATCTCCCAAATGGTACCTTGTATCTGGTCTCCTGCTTCCTACCCCTATCTTCATTACATTACATTTGCTTGGGTTAAACTCTAACAGCCATTTGTTCGACCATTCCTACAGCTTGTCCAGGTCTTCTTGAAGCCTCAAGCTGTCCTCCTCTGTCTTAATCCTTCTCATAATTTTGGCGTCGTCAGCAAACACTGAGAGGAATGAGTCTATACCCTCTTGGAGATCATTTACGTATATCAGAAACAGGATAGGTCCAAGTACAGAGCCCTGTGGGACTCCACTGGTGACTTCACGCCAGTCTGAGGTCTCACCCCTCACTGTAACTCTCTGTTTCCTATTGCTTAGGTACTCCCTTATCCACTGGAGCGCCCTTCCAGTTACTCCTGCCTGTTTCTCCAGCTTATGCATCAACCTTTTATGGGGTACTGTGTCAAAGGCTTTCCGACAGTCCAAAAAAATGCAGTCCGCCCACCCTTCTCTTTCTTGCTTAATCTTTGTCACCTGATCGTAGAATTCTATCAAGCCTGTAAGGCAAGATTTACCCTCCCTGAACCCATGTTGATGGGTTGTCACGAAGTCCCTTCTCTCCAGATGTGTTACTAGGTTTTCTCTCACAATCTTCTCCATCACCTTGCATGGTATACAAGTTAAGGACACTGGCCTGTAGTTCAGTGCCTCTTGTCTGCCACCCATTTGTATATTGGTACTACATTAGCAGTCTTCCATATTTCTGGTAGGTCCCCCGTTTCCAGTGACCTACTATACACTATAGAGAGTGGTAAGCAAAGTGCTCCTGCACACTCTTTCAATACCCATGGCAAAATTCCATCCGGCCCTACAGCTTTTCTCACATCCAGCTCCAATAGGTGCTTCTTGACCTCATCTCTTGTAATTTCGAACCTATCCAAGGTCACCTGGTTTGCTGCCACCTCTTCTAGCCCCGCGACATCTCCCTGTTCTATTGTAAAGAGCTCCTGGAATCTTTTGTTGAGTTCTTCACACACCTCTTTGTCATTCTCTGTGTACCTGTCCTCCTCCACCCTAAGTTTCATCACCCGTTCCTTCACTGTTGTCTTCCTCCTGATGTGACTGTGTAGTAGCTTTGGATCGGTCTTGGCTTTATTAGTTATATCATTTTCATACCTTTTCTCAGCTGCTCTTCTCACACTAACATACTCGTTCCTGGTTCTTTGGTATCTCTCTCTACTTTCTGGTGTTCTGTTATTACGGAAGTTCCTCCATGCCCTTTTGTTCAGCTCCTTTGCTTTCATACATTCCCTATTAAACCACGGATTCTTCCTTTGCTTCTCTGTTTTTTCCTGTCGGGCTGGGACAAACCTGCTTACAGCCTCCTGACATTTTTGGGTGACATAGTCCATCATGTCTTGTATGGACTTGGTTCCGAGTTCTGTGTCCCAATGTATATCCCTTAGGAATTTATTCATTTCCTCATAGTTTCCCTTTCGGTACGCCAGCCCTTTGGTTCCCAGTTCTTTTTTTTTGGGGTGATAATTCCTAGCTCAACCAGGTACTCAAAGCTCAATACACTCTGATCACTCATTCCCTATGGGGCTTCCAACTTAACTTCCCTAATATCCGACTCATTTAGGGTAAATATCAGATCAAGCAAGGCTGGTTCATCCCCTAATCTCATTCTTGTCGGTCCCTTGACGTGTTGACTTAGAAAGTTTCTTGTTGCCACATCCAGCAGCTTAGCTCTCCATGTGTCTGGGCCTCCATGTGGGTCTCTGTTCCCCCAATCTATCTTCCTATGGTTGAAGTCTTCCATGTGTGAGTGTGTGTGTGTGTGTGTACTCACCTATTTGTGCTTGCGGGGGGTTGAGCTTTGGCTCTTTGGTCCCGCCTTTCAACTATCAATCAACTGGTGTACAGATTCCTGAGCCTACTGGGCTCTATCACATCTACATTTAAAACTGTGTATGGAGTCAGGCTCCACCACATCACTGCCTAATGCATTCCATCCGTTAACTACTCTGACACTGAAAAAGTTCCTTCTAACGTCTCTGTGGCTCATGTGGGTACTCAGTTTCCACCTGTGTCCCCTTGTTCGCATCCCACCAGTGTTGAATAGTTTATCCTTGTTTACCCGGTCGATTCCTCTGAGGATTTTGTAGGTTGTGATCATGTCTCCCCTTACTCTTCTGTCTTCCAGTGTCGTAAGGTGCATTTCCCGCAGCCTTTCCTTGTAACTCATGCCTCTTAGTTCTGGGACTAGTCTAGTGGCATACCTTTGGACTTTTTCCCGCTTCGTCTTGTGCTTGACAAGGTACGGGCTCCATGCTGGGGCCGCATACTCCAGGATTGGTCTTACATATGTGGTGTACAAGATTCTGAATTATTCCTTACACAGGTTCCTGAACGCTGTTCTGATGTTAGCCAGCCTCGCATATGCCGCAGACGTTATTCTTTTTATGTGGGCTTCAGGAGACAGGTTTGGTGTGATATCAACTCCTAGATCTTTCTCTCTGTTCGTTTCATTAAGTACTTCATCTCCTATTCTGTATTCTGTGTCTGGCCTCCTATTTCCACTGCCTAGTTTCATTACTTTGCATTTACTCGGGTTGAACTTCAACAGCCATTTGTTGGACCATTCACTCAATCTGTCTAGGTCATCTTGTAGCCTCCTACTATCGTCCTCAGTTTCAATCCTCCTCATAATTTTTGCATCATCGGCAAACATTGAGAGGAACGAATCTATACCCTCTGGGAGATCATTTACATATACCAGAAACAGTATAGGTCCAAGGACTGACCCCTGCGGGACTCCACTCGTAACGTCTCGCCAATCTGAGACCTCACCCATCACACTGACTCGTTGTCTCCTATTGCTTAGGTACTCCTGTATCCAACGGAGTACCTTCCCTTTCACTCCAGCCTGCATCTCCAGCTTTTTCACTAGCCTCTTATGTGGCACTGCATCAAAGGCTTTCTGACAATCCAAAAATATGCAGTCTGCATTTGTGCAGACTGTGTGTGTTTACTAGTTGTGTTTACTAGTTGTGTTTTTACGGTTGTTGAGCTTTGTTCTTTCGGCCCGCCTCTCAACTGTCAATCAACTGTTTACTAACTACTTTACTAACTACTTTTTTTTTTCCCACACCACACACACACACCCCAGGAAGCAGCCCGTGACAGCTGACTAACTCCCAGGTACCTATTTACTGCTAGGTAACAGGGGCATTCAGGGTGAAAGAAACTTTGCCCATTTGTTTCTGCCTCGTGCGGGAATCGAACCCGCGCCACAGAATTACGAGTCCTGCGCGCTATCCACCAGGCCCGAGGCCCCTGTGTGTGTGTGTGTGTGTGTGTGTGTGTGTGTGTGTGTGTGTGTGTGTGTGTGTGTGTGTGCGCGCATGTGTGTGTGTGTATGCGTGTGCCTTCTCCCCTATTTGTGCCTTCAGGGTCGAGGTTCAGCTGCTGGGACCCATCTTTACTAGTCGTGGTTATCAAGGTGTCTGACCCTCGCCTTCACTCGCCGTAGACAGCTTGCCAATAGACGGCGTCCGTCCTGTCAATTGACCCAATTATCTGATTTAAAATTGCCACCCGTCCATCAGACAGATGACATGTGGACAGGCGGAGCGTAGTCTGGCAACCCCATCATGGTTGCCATATTCGACCCTTGGGTATAACGGACCATACTCGACCCTTGGGTATAACTGGCCATACTCGACCCTTGGGTATAACTGGCCATACTCGACCCTTGGGTATAACTGGCCATACTCGACCCTTGGGTATAACTGGCCATACTCGACCCTTGGGTATATTTGGCCATACTCGACCCTTGGGTATAACTGGCCATACTCGACCCTTGGGTATAACTGGCCATACTCGACCCTTGGGTATAAC